>NC_048227.1:21483442-21511298 GCF_002007445.2 Ailuropoda melanoleuca
CTGGATGGCGCAGTTGGTTAAGCTTCGGACTCTTGGTTTCTGCTTGGGTTGTGATCTCAGGGTCGTGGGATCAAGCCCCACATCTGGCTCTGCACTCAGCAGGGAGGATGCTTGAGATTCTCTCTCTGCCCCTCTCCCCCCCACCCCTGAAATAAATAAGTCTTAAAAAAAAAAATCCTGAATTTGTCCCCACCCCTAGGGTAAAATCAGTAGGTTTTTCCTTGGGCTGTTGGATCATGGGGATCTGGGAATAAAGAAAATCTCATGGTTCCTCAGAGGGCTCTGCTCCATCATGGCGACCATCTGATCTACGCTAGAAAAATGTGCAAAAATCTATGAGAAAATAATAGCAAATTTTTATGTGGTGGCTTACTGTGTGTCAGGTCCCATTCTAAGCAATTCATAAACATATTCACTATTTAATCCTCCAAAAAACTTTATTAGGTAACAGTAGTGCGCGCTTAAAAGTTTAAGAAACAGCTCTTGGGGGAACGTCGGCCCCGGTCCCTGGTGTAAATACTCCCACCAAGGCCAATTTCAGGATACAAATGTGAGGTCATGGGCCTCAAGAGTTGGGAATAGGTGTGCAGGGGCACACCAACATATCGATGCCACCAAAAGTACGTTTGCAAGAGAAACTCCTAACCATCTCACCTACGGCTTCTCTTGCAAAAGTGCTGTGTCTTTCTGGCTAGCATGTCAGCCCACAGGTTTTCCTTTGTGCTTCTCTCAGGAAATACAGCCAGTGCAACTGATGGGAGACTCACAGAAGGGCTCTGCCCTTTAGCACAGCTTCTTCCCAGGACCTTGGGCAGGAGCTGAGGCCTCCGCCTGCCTCCGCAGCTTGGCTCTCAGGCTCCCAGGCCCTGCGATTGGCTGGGCCACACGCCTCACCTGGCTGCGCTCCACGTCCGGCGGGTTGGGCCTTGCCCTCGAGGCCCGACTGCGCCTGCGTTCCAACCGCACATCCATTATGGAAAGGAGGGTCCCTTAATGTAGCGCAAATTATAGCTGGAACACAAGCCAATTGCCGGTTTTTACTAGCACATAAACTGAGCGGAACCTTTGAGATAGATCCGCATTACCCTAAACGGCATCCATAATTCATACCTGCAGCAGAAATGCCTCCCTCGCCGAGGGCTGGAGCCGATCTATTATTGATGGGCCCCTTAGAAGGCCACGACAGAGTTTCTCGTGCTCCAGCCATCTGCCAGCGTGGTCAATTCCTCAGGCGGCGGCGGCGCATTTATTCATCAGAATCAACTCCCAATTAGTTTCCTAGCAGGACCCGGGGGGGATTTATTTGAGGAATCAAAGTGAGTGTTTCTAGAACAGTACCCCCATCCCCACCCCTATGACGCTAATCAATACATACAGAAGCAGCGAGCAGCAGGCGAGCGTCCCTGTTCGCTCAGAAGCGCGGCTGCCTTGGGAAATCACGGGGAGCAGAACGGAAAAGCTGCAGTTCCTTCCTCCCTCCCTGCAGAGGGCCCGGGACGGCCAGGGGCTTCTCGAGGTCTGTGGACAAGTCACGGGATTGTCCGAGCGCAGACACCACCTGACGGAGAACACTTAGGAGGGGCCAGTTCTTTCCTAGGCGCTTTGTGGAAGTCCTCAGACAAACCCTGTGAGATGGGTATTTATTATAGTCCCCTTTTTTATGCATGGGGAAACTGAGGCTAAAGAACTCACCCAAGGTCACACGCTTCGTAAGTGGCGGTACCAAGATGTAAGCCCGGAAAATCGGATTCCAAAACGCAAGGGCTTAACCGCTACTCCATGCTGCCACCTGGAGGGGGAGGAAAGGGAACCCACGACAAATCCCTAATGGAATGTGGACATTTAGCTACAATAACCGGACAGGCTGACAAAAACCCCAACTGATGGGTTAAGTAAATGCCAAGGTGGTTTTTTTTTTATGTTACTGCTATTTCATATTGTGATTTATTATTTTACGGAATGCCTAATTTTTAAATGACTAAATGAATTCATGGCTATTAATAAATACAAATGGTTTTAAAAGACTAAATCTTTTTATTTTTTTTTTAAGATTTTATCTTTTTTTTTTTTGAGAGAAAGAGTGTGCACATGCAGGGAGGGGTAGAGGGAGAGGAAGAGAAACTCCAGCAAACTCCCAGCTCAGCATGGATCCCAACATGGGGCTCCACCCCATGACCCTGAGATCACAGCCCAGCCAAAACCAAGAGCTAGACACCCAACCCACTGTGTCACCCAGGCACCCAAGACTAAATCTTTTTAAGTGAGGATTTGGGGGGATGGAGGACAAATCATGAAAGGGGTACCCAGAATTTAAAAGGGAGAGATACACCAGGCAAAGATATAACCACTAAGGTTTAGAGCCCAAAGGAAGCATTCATTCATCAAGCACTCACGTCTGTTAAACATTTTCCAGTACCAGGCTCTGCGCCTGGCGCAGGGGATACAAAAACCAATAAGGCATAGATTCTGATGTCCCCAACAGACTACTCAGGTGGAAAGACAAGTAACTAACTCCAACATGTGGCAGAAAAACACTGCGCTGGATAGAAACAGGCCTCCCCACAACCACGCCCTTTCTTTCCTACCCCAGGGGAGGCCGGCTCAGCACTTAATCAAGATGGAAGTCTCAATCACAAGGCCCTCTGCTTACTAGTCTGCTTCTGCCACAGGACTCTACGTTCTATGGGGGCAGGAATTCGGTTGTGTTCCATTTTGAACCCATCGGTGCTTAGTACAGTGTCTGAACACAGCAGGTGCTCGATGAATGTTTGCTGAATGGATCCATCAATAAACGGATGAATGAAGCGTTAGAACGTAAGAACAAGGAATGAGAGCAGACTGACAGCTCACGGAGGCAAGCCCGATTGCAGTCTAGAAAAACACTGAGCGCAGGACTGCTGCCCCAGCCTGGCTCTCACAAAATCTAAGCGGCACGCTGCATCGAGGAACTGCCTCCATTAAAGAGCTAGGCCTGGGCAGGGCACTTACCTCCTTTCCCCCAACTCCTGCACAAGGCTGGTTTCCACATCTCTTTCTGGATCCCACCCCTTCATTTATTTTCTGCCCTCTGATTTCTCTACCTTTAATGGGACCCTTTTCTTCAAGTTTTCCTCCTAAGTGCCAAAACAATAGCTCCAATCTCCTCCAAGTTAAAATAATGAAAGTGATACTCCTCCGTAGCAACCACGCCTTCCCTCCTTCCAGAGCCAAGCATCTGGTCTACACTAAGAAGCCTCGCTTCCATGCAGGCCTGGAGGGGGCGCCATTCACACTGTGCTAGACGAGGACCCCATGTCTGGGAGCACAGCTCTACAGAACAGTCAGCTCACTCCTCAATCCGCTGCTCTCTAGTTCCCGGTGTGGCACGGAGACTGTTCGGAGTGTGGTCAGAGAGGACACAATACTGCCAAGCCAAAGGGGCGTTCTGAGTTGTGCTCTTGGCTTCTCTGCAGCGGGGTGGCACAGTTGTCCCTGCCTTCCTTCTCCAAACTTGGCTTCCATGGGTCCACTTCCTCGGGTTTCCTTCTCCCTCTTGGACTGCTCCTCAGTCCCCTCTATCTGTCCCTTAGTTCTTGGCTCCTTTATCTTCTCCTTCCTTCCCTCCTTTCTAGATGATCCTGTCCAGATCCCGTACTTCCGCGACCTCTTCATCACCAAGAACTCACAGCCCTGCATTCTCTGCTGAGCTCCAGCCCACGTGCTTCATCAGCCAGCTCTCTTCCTCCTCTCCCAAATCCAAACTGTCAGCAACTCCTATGTTCTGACTTCTTAACTACTTCCTGAATCTACCTTCTTACTATCCCTACTGCGACTACCTTAGTTCAAACCCTCACCTGGACTCCTTGCCTCTATTTTACTTTCTCCACACATATCCCGTCCAGCTGCCAGTGTGACTTTTCAGTAGAATGAGGTTCTCTGTATCCTTCATCTCTTTAATACTTCCTCATCCTCACCCCCAAAGAGGACATCTTTCAACTGCATTAAATTAAAATACCATATTTCATCTTACCTAAAACACTCTGATGCTGGCATTTTTTTTTTTGAGTTTACAAGAAAATGTCAAAGGAACGTTTTCATACAACGTGGTTAACATCACTTGTAAATGCACATAGCAGGGAGAATAGAGGGAGGAGGAAGAAGAAAAGAAAGAAAGAAAAAAGGAGGAAAGGAAGAGGGCAAGAGACCAAAAAAATGTACTTCCAAGAGCCCATCTAAGGTAATTCTCTGTGGACAAATGGAACCCACAATTGTGATGCCCTCCTCTGGATTCTGACTATACCCATGACTGGCTCCAAGAAAGCCTGGTTCTTTCTGGAGATGGGTTGGGTCCTTTCAGACACAGCGGGTCATAAAGGCAGTTTTACAAACGTAAATTCCATCTCATTGTTAAACTCTTTAGAACACTTTGATGCCCTATCTCGTATGACTTACAGGAAAAAGTCCAAAATGTGAAAGAGCATTATGAGGGTTGGAACTCAAGAGAATGTGGAAAATAGCCCAAGACCCCTAACCCACTTCCCCACTTCTTACAGGCAGACACCTTATAAAGAGCAGCTAGCACTGCATGTGGGTGCAAGGCGGTGAGTGAGATGCTGCCATGTTGATTGTGTCTGGCCCGGCCTGCCCAAGAGGCCAGCACCCCATCATTCCCCAATAAATCAGGAGGTCATTTTTCACTAAACTGAAACTCAATACTCCCATCGTTTTCTCCCCTAACCAGCCCTGAGATTGCTCTGTGCTCTTTATTACCTTTCAATGACTTAAGCCCCTGAACTGAATAACTTCATCAAGGTGTCAACCTAAACAGATTTTCCCCATAATGGCCCAACTCTCACAGGTTCTTAATGAAAAATATTGATTCCCAAGGATTAGTTGCAGATTTATGTGTTGGGATGCTGATCTGTCTGTCACCTAGCACCTTATCAGTGGATGAAAGGACCTAGTTCCCCTTCATGGTTTTAAAAAAGCAATCACTGGCTATGTCAAGGGGCAGCTTAGGTCCAGAAAAACAAATAAAACTCTGTGTCTGGATCCCATGGAATACTTAACAGATGGGGGTGGGGCACCAAGACACCTGTCTGTCTTCCCTCATTTAGCATCTTCACTGGTTGGGCTCTTGGGGAACCAGGCACTGAGAAGCTGGAAGCAAATGTGACAAGCAGTCCTCCTGGTAGGACTGATCCCAGGGACACAGTCTGGAGAAAAGCATGCTGCGTACACTCTGTCTGGGGCTGAAGACACCAACTGGAAGGAATTCAGCAGCTGCTGTCTCAAAGTGGCATTCAATCAACACCAGCCTAAGGTTGGCTCTGCCAACTCACTCTGTTAAATGTGGTTCTCGGGCGATAAAGTTGAGATTCTGGCACCTAAAACCTCAACAAGCGGCACAGCAGAATCTCTCCCATCACCCAGAGGTGGCTGGAATGGAATACGATTCATTCGTTATTTGGTAAATAAATCTCTATTGACGGTCTACTATGGGCTAGGTACAGAGCTAGGCATTGAGGACACCACAGTCAGCAAAATCAGATATGGGTTCCTGCGCTCATGGAAAAGGCAGACAAAAAAGAAAACTATCACAGATCAATGCAGAATTGCAGCTGTGACCAGATGCTGGGGGTGGGGACAGAAGCCTGTAAGAAGAGGATTTACCTGGTGAGAGAGGTCGAGAGAGATTTCTCTGAGGAAGTGATGGTCAAGGTAACATCTGAGGATGAGAAGGAGTTCCCTGGAAAAGCAGGGAGGGTGGGGGACATCCAGGCACAGAAAGGAGTATGTGCAAAAGCCCTGATTTGGTGGGAACCCAGCACCAGCTGTGTGGCCGGAATGCAGAGAAGTGGGGAGCATGGCCTGAGAGGGCTCTGGACAGTAGGCAGAGGCCAGACTGTGGAGTTGAGTCCCTATGCTAAGAACAACAGGAAGCCACCAAAGGATTTTAAGCAGGAGGGTGACCTGATCAGATCCACACTTTGCAAAGAACTCTGTGGCTCCTTTGTGAAGAATGGATGGAAGCAGAAGGTAGGCTTGGGGAGACAGTGGTGGTCTGGGTGGGAGACGAAGCCATGATGCTGCCAGAGAAGGACAGACATGGACAGAATCCAGGAATATTTTGGAGGAAAAATCAACAAGCACTGGTGCTGAATTGAATGTTGAGGGGAGGGGTAGGCTGAGGCAAAGGAGAGGAAGGATGACTCTCAGACCTCTTATCTGAGCCGCTCCTTTTCTGAGTTGATGACCTCCTCAGTTTGGAACATCAAGGGTTCTCTAACCCTGAGGAGTCCCTAGAGGAGGGCTGGCAAAGTCCTTCTGTGAAGGGACAGATAGAAAACATGACAGGCTTTGAAAGTCTCGCTCTGCTGTTGTAAAGGAAAAGCAGCCACAGACAATAGGTAAACAAATGGGTGTGGCTGTGTTCCAATAAAACTTTATTCACAAAACAAGTGGCCAACCCATCTGGCTGTAGTTTCCAGACCCCTCCCTTAGAGAACCTGGAGGAATGTGAAAACTAGCCGGAACTCCTGGATTCCCCAGTCGCAAAGAGCTGGAGTATTCCATTGAATTGGGGCGTCATTTCCAGGCCTGGAAGCCTTGGACCGTCCCGGGGAAATGAAGCAGAGCGCTGAGGACTCTGGGGAGCCCAGAGCCCCACAAAAGACCTGCACAAAGGGTCACTGGGAGACTCCCGGAGCTGGAGCTGGGCTGCTAAAATAGATGTCTGGCTTCCCCAGGCCTCCTTGGAGACCCCAACACCTTCCAGAAAGGAAACCCAGGACAAGTCCTTCCTATACATTTTCATCTGTACTGGTAACAGAATGTTAGAGAAACACCAGAAGGGCACCCAAGAAACTAGTAAGGGCTCATCCGTAGGCCTGGGAGTAGGAACGAGACTTTTACAGGTATACCTTTTATATCATTTTGATGTTTGAACCACAGCAATATACTGCTTAAGTATTATGTACTCAAAAAAATTAGTAAATGAATTTCTTCATAAAACTCACTCTGTTTCTATACGGACAAAAATCTATCTAGTTCCCTACCATTAGGTTTTAACTATGAAAAAGACCCGTATGTATCCCTAAAGTCACAAGCTAAAATTAGGCATGTGGCAGGTTTTTACCAGTTACACTGCACTTGGAACTGCAAAGTGGGTTGTGAAAAATTAACAAAAGCACCCTTTTCTAGTTTGATTCTCAGGTGTGCTCTCTCAGTTAGCAGAAGTCTACTTCCAGCTTGTCCTTTTATGTTTTTAACAATTCCCCATCTCCAGGTAACAGCCCCACTTTTACTGGGGGGAACCTCCCCTCTGGTAGGACTGTCAATCAAAAGGCTCTGCCCGCCTAAATGCTGGTCATGTGACCAGGCTAGGCCAATCAGATTCCCTCTCCCCAGCCGAGTCTGGAGGGGATCCCGCAAAGAAGGAAAAATTGTAAAAGTGGCTTGGAGAGTTTTCTGTTAGTTCCTGTTGCTTAGATCTTTGGAGGAACTCTTTCTAAAGGTCTGGTTATTTGACCTTTGTTTCCATTTTAATTGTTTTGTTTTATTTGACTAAATTGGCCAGTATCCATGTTTGTGAATTGATACTGATGAAGTGATCCTGCTTAACTATTTACAATGTGTCTCTGAGGCTTGCACTGAAAGGACAGACAGGATGTACAAATCTCAACAAACCCTGGCTCAGGACACCGCCCCCCTTTCTCAACAGACACCCTCTGCTTCAGCCCACTAAAATTTCTGCCCTTTCTCAAAAATGCATAGTTCCACAGAGGGAACTATGTATCCCTCTGTGCTCCATTCCCGCTTTGGCATAAAAAAAATTCCTACTTATCATTTGAGGCAGCAGATTGGGGCAGATCAGACTGCCAGTCCTGGTGCCAGTCTAGCAGCCAGTGGTTGCTTTCTGAAAAGCCCTGCGCTCCAAATATGAGACTGATCAGGCTCTTTTCCCTTAGGAAACACGGCAGAATCTACCACAAGTCTAGGACCCCCAGAGCCCCATTCAGAGATCTGAGATGATAGTGCTGTGGTTATGACAGCACTGAATTCAAGTGTTTCTGCCAGTTGGCCTTGGGCAAGGTGCTTCCTCCTTCTAGGTCTCAAGTTTTCTCATCTGTAAAATAAGGATATGAATTCAGCCTCCATCCTAGGAAGGGCTTATTTGTATATTTAACAAACACCCCGTACCAGACATTGCTCTAAATGCTTTACATATACTGATTCACGTAATAGTCATAACAGCACCATAAGGCAGATACTATTATTGTCCCCGTTTTGCAGATGAGGAAACCGAGGCACAGAGAGGTTAACTTAGTTGTTCAAGGTTACAGAGCTGGTATGGGGATGAACTGAAAGATTGCATGGAAACTACTTAGCACAGGGTCCAGGAGATAATACATGTTTCACAAAATTCTAGTTCTATGGACTGAATTGTGTGCCCCCAAAATTCTTATGTTGAAGCCTTCACCCTCAATGTGATTGTATTTGGAGATAAGGCCTTTAAAGGAGTAACTAAGATTAAATGCAGTCATAAGGATGGGGCCCTAATCCAATATGACTGGTGTCCTTTTAGAAGGAAGGAGATACATGGGATGTGCACACAGGGAGAAAAGGCCATGTGAGGACACAGCAAGAAGACAACCATCAGCAACCCAAGGAGAGAGAGCTCTGGAGAAACCAAGCCTGCCAGCACCCTGATCTTGGGCTTCCAGAACTGTGAGAGGTACATTTCTGTGGTTTAGCCACCCAGTGTGTGGGACTTTGGTATGGCAGCCTGGCGCACTAATACACTATTGAAGAAGACCCCACCTTGTGGTGGAAATCCCAGCTGCTTTTCAAATGCTCGTGTGACAACCTTCCACCAGGACATAATCTCCTTCAGCGACTCCCTGCCCCGTTCAGGATAAACTCAGACATCCTTGGAAAGATCTATAGGGCCGTCCAAAATACCTCTCCAAGTTCATCTTCTATCATCCATCCAGTCCCACCTTCAGTTCAACCGTAACGAATTTCACACTCCCCTAAACATGCTAGGGCTTTGCACGTACCATTTCTACCTCTCATGTCCTCCTCCTCTTGTGCCTTCACCCATCCCACCTTCCTGGTGAGTTCCTTTGCATCCTGCCAGACCCAGCCTCAGTGTTTCTTCTGAAGCTTTCAAGGAACTTCTGGGCAGAGTTGGATACCTCCTTTTCTATGCCACTGCCATACCTTGCACATGGTTCTGTTGTGTTACACTGCTGTTACCTGACCTAATGTCTCTCCACCACCACCACCGTCACTGTCACCATCTCTAACATCTACTGATGTGCGCTTTTCGAGGCACTGTGCTTAGCTTAATGCACAATCTTCCTTAAATCCTCATGATGACTGTCAACTGGGCTTGTCAGCATACTTTCATTACAAGGAACAGAAACTGACTGTAGGTAATTTAAGCCACAGGGAAATTCCCTTAAGGAAATGGGGACCAGACCTTCTAAAGTAGCTTCTAGACTATAGCCAAGCCTGGGAGCAGACAAGGACCAAGGCACCTCTAGAAGCTAGAAAAAAAGAAGCACGGGGTGCCTGGCTGGTTCAGTCAGAGGAGTGTGTGGCTCTTGTTCTGGGGGTGGTGAGTTCAAGCCCTACAGTGGATGCAGAGATTACAAAAAAAAAAAATTAATTAAAAAAAAAGAAGAAATAGAATAGCCTGATGTTTAAAAGCTAGGGTTCTAGAACCAGACTCCCTGGGTTTAAATCCTGTTCATGCTACTCACTAGCTTTGAGGTTGCACAAATTACCTGGGCTGTGCAGGCCTTGGTTTTCCCATCTATGAAATGGGGATAATAATAGTACATGTCTGATGACTTTATTGTAAGTATTAAATAAGTGTATGTGTTTACTACAGTGCTGAGCATAGACCACCAATGGGTCTATGGGTGTTTAGCTGTTATAACTGAAAGTCTTATAGAATGAGTTTGGTTAGGAGACCACCTTTGTAATTAAATCAAACTTCTTCCATTATCTGTCACCTTGTCTCACTGCTGAGGATTGAAATCCTAGGTAGAAAGCATCAGGGTACCCCAGCTTGTTTCCTGCACCCATTCCACGTCTAGGAGAGGATGGGGTCTCCAGTTACTGTCCCATGAGCCTGCAGCAAGTGGGAGGAAGGTTATTCCTCAAAACAAAAATAAGGAGTCTAGAATTTAACCCACATATAAATGATTTTCAACAAGGGGCCAAGGTAATTCAATGAGGAAAGGGTAATCTTCCAACAAATGGTACAAACACAATTGGATCTCTTTATGTTAAAAAATGAACTTAGACGGTTAAATCACAACACGTGCAAAAAATTAACTGGAAATGGGTCATAATCCAAACATAAGAGCTAAAACTTCTAGAAGAAAACATAACAGGAAATTTTTGTGACATTGGTCTCGGCAAACATTTCTTAGTATTGACATTAAAAGTACAATCCATAAAAGAAAAAGTTGGCAAATTGGACTTCATCTAAATTTCAAACTTTTGCTCTTTAAAAGACAGTGGTAAGTAAAATGGAAAGACAAGCCACAGACTGGAAGAAAACATTTGTCAAACACGAATCTGACAAAGGACTTGTATCCAAACTAATGAATGGTTACAATTCCATAATAAGGAGAGAGACCACCCAATTTTTTAATGGGCAAAATATCTGAATGAACACGTCCCCAAAGAAGATACACCAATGGGTAATAAGTGTGTGACAAGGTGCGCACACCATTACCATCACAGAAATGCAAACTGAAAGCACAATGAGATAGCACAACATATTTATAAGGGCTAAATAAAAAAGATGGATAAGTCAAGGGTTAGGACAGAGAGTAGCTACAATCCTCATGGGAGTGTAAAATGGTACAACCACTTTGGAAATGATCTGGTGGTTTCTTTAAAAATTACTTAGTGTACAACCCAGCAATTTCTCTCTTAAATACCCACTCAAGAGAAGTGAAAATATATGTCCACACGAAGACATGTATGCAATTGTGTATAGCAATTCATAACAGCCAAAATCTGGACAATCCGAGTATCCATCAGTTGGTGAGTGGGTAAATGGGGTGTATATCCATGCCAGCAATAAAAGGGAACTATGGATACATGCCAAAACCTAGATCTCAAAAACACTGTGCTAAGTGAAACAAGCCAGCCACTGAAGACTACCTGTTATATGATTCAACTTACAGGAGACGTCTAGAAAAGACAAACTGTAGAGATAGAAACACATTGGTGGTCGCCTAGAGCTGGCGGTGGGAGCAGGCATCAACCATAAATGGGAATGAGGAGACCCTGGGGAGTGATGGAAGTATTCTAAAACTGGATTGTGGAGGTAATTGCACAATTATATAAATTTGCTAAAAACTCATTGAACTGTACATTTAAAATGGGTGAATTTTAATGCATGTAAATTATGCCTCAATAAAGCTTTTGAAAATAAGTGATAAACTATGGGGAAAAGAAAGAAAGAAAGAAAGAAAGAAAGAAAGAAAGAAAGAAAGAAAGAAAGAAAGGAAGGAAGGAAGAAAGAGAAAGAAAGAAAGAAAGAAAGAAAGAAAGAAAGAAAGAAAGAAAGAAAGAAAGGAAACCAATGCTGTTAGCTGGGTTTGGAGAGAAGAACACAAACTCGTATTATCCCATTTTATGCACTAGGACTAGGACAGTGAGAAACAGTGATGTGCCCAATGTCACATAGCTAGTGACAACCCAGATGTGAACCTCAACTCTTTGGCCCCAAGCCCATGCTGCTGACCCCGCCCCCCACTAAGCAAACTTTCTTCCCTGTTGTGCGACCTGCCTCCAGTCAGCACTGCTGCGTACAGAGCCATCATGAGGACTCTGCTCACATCACAACGTGACCAGAATGCTCAGCTGAATGACATGTAAGCAAGAGACACTCAGAGGGCTGATGTCCTCGGACGGTTCATTTAAGTTGCAGTTGTTACTCTTCTTTGAGCGTGTGTGCTCGGGTTCATTTGGTGCTTTTTGTATATTGCTCATCTGGCAGAGAATTACTACTCTACTCTACAAGTTCCCACAGATGGCTTTATTTTCCATTGCTATTAAATTGGTTTTGAACAAGACATAATTCTTCAAGTGCCTAGTGAGCTCTCTGGGTTTGCTCAGGCAAGATTCCATAAAAATGTAAATAATCGGAACACTTCTGGGATTATTTATCACAACTGACTTGCGGCTGTAAATTTATGTATTAATTTCAGCTATAAGCTACAGTGGGGAAAAGATGAACAGCTGAAAATAGACTCACCCACCTAACATCCTCTCTATGTCCCCATTTCCCCTTGGCTTCCAAGGAACATACTGTAGAATGGCCCTACAGATCTGGGTCTGAAAGACACTGGACAGCATCAGAAAGAAATTAGGTGGCAAGCAGGGAAAAAAATCATCCCTCAGCAAGCCATAGGCAGGTCTCTTACCACTGCCCCTGCTCTTGGAACTCCAGCCGCACGGGCCTTCCTTTACTTCCTCCTGCTGATTCCTGCCTCAGGACCCTTGCACGTGCTCCCTTGGTTTACAATGTTCTTTCCTCCCTTTTTTTGCTTGGTTCAACTGTACTCACCCTTCAGCTCTTGGCTCAGCATCACGAGAAGACTTCCATGCCTACCCATCCACCACACCAGATCTACTCCGATGGTAGCATGGCTTCTCATCCACAGCACTACACACAATTGTAATTTCCCTTTTTAAAACTTTATGTCTGTCTCCCCTACTCAACTTCAAACTTCATGAGGGCTGGGCCCATGTCCTTTGTCACCTGCGTCCCAGAGCCTGGCATAGAGTGTGTGTTGAATGAATTGACGGGTCCACTTAAAAGGAGAAGAATATAGCTGGGTTTCTGGGGTCTGCCCACACACACTCAGATCCCTTCATCACTGTCTGCACACAAGCCCAGGTGTGCAGCTCCAGATGTGCCTTCACTCAGCCAACACCTGTATCTCCTTGTCAGAGAACTGCTCTCTCTTTGCTTGGGTATGCCAAGAGCCTGAAGTGGCTAGGAATTTCCAATCCCTTCAGGGAATTCCCTTTAGCCC
Source organism: Ailuropoda melanoleuca (assembly GCF_002007445.2). NCBI lineage: Eukaryota > Metazoa > Chordata > Mammalia > Carnivora > Ursidae > Ailuropoda > Ailuropoda melanoleuca. The sequence goes on from NC_048227.1 coordinate 21,496,495, forward strand.
TTAACCAGTTAGTGACTGGTACAGGTGAATAACCTTGTGGGACAAATGTCAGGCATGACCTGTACTGCCTCTGGAGCTCCCCTGTGGGACTGAGCCACGCTGACCCTCCAAGGGACCTTGCTTCATGACACTACACTCTTCTTGCCTCTTCCAGTCCCCAACCCACTTCTACAATTCTCTGCCAGTGTTCCCTGAGAACTCCTAATAAATCACTTTACACAAATCCTCATCGCAGGGCTGCTTCTGGGGAGCCCAACCTAAAACTGAGAGCCTGCTGCTGGAAAAGTTTCTCGCTGAGCTGTGATTAACATCATAAATTTTAGTGTAAGAAAGCACTCCAGCCAGACCATTTGCTGGTTCAGTCGAGGATAGGTCCTGCCAGTAACTCTCTAATTGGCAAGAGTCATGTCTATAAAGAGCGCTAAAACCCTCCACTTTCCAATTTTCACAGACATGACCCAGTGCCCCACTAAAAAGGAGTCAGGAGGCTGTGCCCCTGGCCTTCCAATCAAACTGGATACGGAAGCCTGCTACTCAGACTGTCTTGAGGGTGAGCCAAGATCATCTCTATCTGCTCCTTCTCCAGGATTTCAGCTCAGGCCAGGCCAGAGCAGGACCAAGCCCGTGCGTGGGGAGAAGGGGGCCTGTCTAGCTAGAGGGTCTTAGGGGGCGGCGATGCAGGCTGTTAAGGTCTGTGCATACACAATCAAAAGGGGTTTAATAATGGGGCATATTTATTGAGGAATTTGCAATAAGGCAAAGTCACACGGTGTTATGAGACGAAAGATCGGGGAAATCCTACATAGATGGGATTGGCTGAAAGGCCTCTCTGAGGAGGCCCATTAAATCCAGCACTAGAGAGTTGGCTGTGTTGGGAAGTACACTGGCCCCCACCAAAGATGTCCATGTCCTGATCCCCGGAGCCTATGAATCTGTGACCTTCCATGGCAGAAGGCACTTGGCAGATGTGACCGAGTGTGGGGAGATTATCCCGGATTAGTCCATGGGTCCCACTCTCATCGCAAGGGTCCTCATGAGGGAAAAAGGGAGGCCAGAGAAACAAAACTGTGACAAGTGAAGCGGGGGTCCGAGTGATGCGGCCGGGACCCAAGGCATCCAAGCAGCCTCTACCTCTAGAAAAGGCAGAGGAATGGATTCTCTCTCCAGAGCCTCCAGACGGAATACACCTTGATTTCAAGCCACTGAGACCCACCCGGGCCTTGTGACCTCCAGAACTATTAGATAAGAAACATGGGGGGGGTGGTTGTTTTTTAGGGAAGATTTTAGTTTTTGTTTTGTTTTTTGTCATGAAGAGAAAGAGCACAAGCAGGGGAAGGGGCAGAGGGGGAAGCAGACTCCCTGTTGAGCAAGGAGCCCAAAGCAGGACTCGATCCCAGGACCCTGGGATCATGACCCAAGCTGAAGGCAGATGCTCAACTGACTGAGCCACCCAGGCATCCTGAAATGTGTGTCATTTTGGGGCCACAAGGTTTGTGGTCATTTGTTACAGCAGCCAGAGGAAACTAATACGAGCATCATCACACACGGAATGGTTGTGTACAAAGTTCAGAGGCAGGGGGCCTTTCAGTGTTAAGAAATATGAGGGTGACCAGTGTGGCTGGTACTTAGTGTACCAGCCCCTATAACAAGGTGAGATGTAAACAGGGGCCAGGTCATGCATGCAGGGCGTTAACAGACCACTGTAAGAAGTTTGGATTTTATTCTAAGATTGGCGGGAAGCCACTAAAATTTTTGATACAATCTAATCAGCATTTTTCCAAAATCACTGTGGCTGCTGCATGGAGAAACAGGTGGGGGGCTGCATGAGGACCAGTAAGAGAAGACGAAGACCAGGACACGGGTCCAGTCACCACAGAGTGAGACAATGATGGTCCGCATCAGGACAGTGGGGATGCGAAGAGGAGAAGGCTGCAAGATAGATTTCAGACACTGATTTATTGGCTCTGAAAAAAATCAAATAAAATAATTTGGAATTCCTAATGCCAGAGGCTCTTCCATCAAGTAAGAGCCAGCTTTTCAGAGACCACATGTTGGCTCCTGACAGTGACAAAATGGCATCACCACAGAAGTCCCAGAGCAGGGACTTGGGGATGTTCCAGTAGAACAGAGAGGAGGAGAAGGAAAATGTGTGTTCCTTCCTAAATGTCCAGCAACAAATGACTTCCTAGTGAGAAAGAATTTCAGCCACAGTGCAGAAGGATGGTCTGGCCATGTCATGGACCCTTGAGAAGTCAGACGTGACTCATGGGGACAGTGACTTAGTCTCCTAAACAACTGTAAAGTGATGACCTCTCTGAGTTCCATGAAAACCTCCAGTTCAACTTCCAACTGGAAGTTACAAAAATAAGCACAGATCCTTCAGGAATTCAGATTTGATGTAAAGTACATCCAAAGACCTGCCAACAGATGTTACAGCATCTTGGAAATGTTAAAGACTCGTGCCTGCTGACAGAAGTGTTAAGTAGAATCAGTGTTCTGATTTTGTTTTAAAGGTTTTATTTATTTTAGAGAGAGAGAGAGAGAGAGTGCATATGAGGTGGGGGAGGAGCAGGAGAGAGAGAACCTCAAGCAGACTTCATGCTGACCAAGGAGCCAGTACAGGGCTCGATCCCACGACCTCAAGATCATGACCTGAGCCGAAACCAAGAGTCAGATGCTTAACTAACTGAGCCACGCAGGTGCCCGATTTTTTTTTTTTAAGCCAGGATGAGGGCATGGTGCTTGTCCTGGGGTGACCTTCCTGAGTCTCTTCTGTTCCTCACAAGAAACAACAGCCATAATGATGCGAACAACAAGCCAACAATTAAGCTCACGTTTCTTGAACACTTTCTATATACAACAATCTTGTAGACCTGTCATTACCCCCATCTTAGATTGGAGGAAGCTGAATCTCAAGAAGTAAAATAATTTACCAACGTCATACAAGGAAGCAGTGGAGATGGGTCTAACTACAAAATCAAGTTCTAAACCACGGAGCTGCAAACTCTGGCCTGAGGGCAAAATCCCATCTGCCACTTGTTTTTGTAAATAAAGTTTTATTGGAACATACTCACACCCATTTATTTACCTACTGCATATGGCTGCTTTCACACTCAAGGACAGAGCTGGGTAGTTGCAACAGAGACCATATGGTGCACAGAGCCTAAAATAGTCATGTGGCCCTTTACAGAAAAAGTTTGCCAATTCCTGTTCTAGACCATACACGACACTGGAACATTACCTCATAATGCATTCTCCTACTCCTTCATGACATTTCCACAAGTTAGAGCCTATTGCAGAGCACTGAATAAAGGCCCAGGATGCTTCCACTTCCCGGATGCTTCCCACTCCCATAGTTAGCCTGGCGAGACCCCTGGCAACCTTCCTCTTTGGCCTGCTCTGTGTGGAGAGGGTGGGGTGAGGGCTGCATTACTGCAGTCAGGATCCCTGGTGCCTTGTGCCTCCAAGACCAGTTCCACACATGAGAGAATGAGCCGGAGTACTCACTGGGGGACCACCCACTCCAGGCATGGTTTTTTGAGAAGCATGAATGTTATCTATGAGACCGCTTACTTTTCTAGCCCACCATAAAGTCCTGACCTGTATGAGTTCTATGAAACACCCCAAGCATGATTTCTAGCACATGAGGCCTTTCCGCTGGGGATTCAGGAGTCCCTCCTAGAAAGTCTACTCAGTAGGAGGGAGGGGGAATGAGGATGGAAGGGCAAGGGTGCTTCTGACCATCTTGTAGCCCTTCTCCAAAGCCAGCAGGAAGAGATGCAAAGGGAAGATGGGGGTCAGAGTCAGGCATGGTCTTTCTTCTCACTGGCTGACAACTATACCCACAACCCTTCCTAACCTTACTTGCCTGTCCTGGTTCCTTTATTCCAGCTTCCATACCTCTTTGATTTTTAAAAGATTATCTTTGCATCATTTGTTTTCCACTTACCATCTTTGCTGACTGTTAAAGGGACATATGGTTAAGAATCTGTGCCACCTCCCTGGTTCTGAATTCTTGCACCATGTCACCCTTTTTGAATTGTTAGAGCTTTGTAATACGTTATCGTATCTGGTGTTTCAAGTCCCTTGTTAGGAATCCTTTCCCATGTTGTCCTCACCGGACCACAGAATTACTTCATTAAGGTAGCAAACAGTGTAAATTCCATGTGTTAATCTGTAAGCTAATTTTGGAAGAATTTAAATCTCTAAACTCTTCAGGCTCCTATTCAGGCAACTGATACATCTATTTATCTAAACCATCTGCATTGCTCAGTAAATTTTTATTTTATTTATTTTATTTTTTAAGAAAAGGGCACACACACACATGCCCGCATGAGTGGGGGAGTAACAGAGGGAGAGGGAGAGAGACAATCGACATAAGGATAGATCTTAGGACCCTGAGATCATGATCTGGGCCTAATCAAGAGTGGTCTGCTTAACTGACTGAGCCACCCAGGCGCCCCTCAGTGAATTTTTAGTTTTCTTCATGCACTTCTCCTCTTACAGTCTGGTTATTTTTTGTTGATATTGCAAGTAAGACATTTAATGATAGCTTTCTTACTGGTTATTGATTTTTAAACATCTGTCTGAGATCCAACCATGTTCCTGAACCATCCCATTGACAACATTCTAGTTCCCATGATACAGCACTTAGGAATGATACATTGGTCTCTTTCTCATAGTTGTACCTCTTATCTCTGTAATGCCATATGGTCAATGATCAAAAATTTCACGCAGTTGTTGGGCTGCCATAACAACAGAAATTTATTTTCTCATAATTCTGTAAGCTAGAAGTCCAAGATGAAGGTGGCAGCAGGGTTGGTTTCTTCCTAGGGCCATTAAAGAAGGATCTGTTCCAGGCCTTTTTCCTTGGCTTATAGATGGCTGCCTTACCCCTGTGTCTTCACAGGGGCATTCCTCTGTGCCCATCTATGTCCTCATTTCCTCTTCTCACAAGGACATCAGTCACATTGGATGAGGGCCCATCCTAGTGACCGTATGTTCACTTAATTACCTCTCTAAAGACTACCTCTCCAAATATAGTCCCATTCTGAGGTTCTAGGGGTCAGGATCTCACCATATGGATTGGGGGGAGCACAATTCAGCCCCTAACAGTAAGCATCATTATCTCTAATGAGAACGCATCTCATGTTTCCTCAGCAAGTCTGATGGGTAACTTGTTCAAAAAAGATAATTTTATCATGCTTCTATTCCTCAAGTTTCAAAGAGCTTTTTATAAAAAATTAATCTCAGGTTCTCCTGAATGCTTTTTTGTTATCTATTGACATATCATATGGGGTATTTTTTAAATCTATTCCTCTGGTGTAATATATTAATACATTCCTTGTTATTAAATAGTCCTGGATCAACAGAATATAAAAAGAAATCCTACAAATCAATAGGAAAAGGATTTTTTAATCTACTATAAATTAGGCAATAGATATAAAGAGAATTCAGAGAAAAGGAAACACTCTTGATCACTGAACACTGGAGAAATCAGGGAGACAAATATTAAAACAGAAATAAACCCATCCCACACAAGAATTAGCAAGGCTGTGGGAGACGGAACTCTCATACCAGGCAGACAGGAGAGTTAACTATAACCTCATTCACACACACATGCTGGGAAAAGTATGCAATGTTGTGGTAGCATTGCTTGTAATAGCCACAAAAAGAAGGGAAACAACCTAAATGTCCACGTGTAGAAAATGAAGAATAAATAAAATATAGGGCATTTGTATAATGAATGAGCTAGATCTACTTGCGTCAACATGGATAAATCTTGAGAACATAATGCCAATAGGAAAAAAAAAAAAAAGCAAGTTCGAGAGGGCCACGTTTAGAATAAAGCCAGTTATGAAATTTTAAGAACATACAAAATAATATGTAGCTGAATATTTATAGGCACATAAAAACTGTAGGGATACAAAACGCAGATTAGAAGGCTAAATACCAACTTCAAACTAGTTGTTTTTGCAAGGGATGGAGGATGGAAGGAAGGAAGGAGGGGAGAGAATGAAATACAGGAAGGGTGCAAAAAAGGTGCCTCAACTAATCTATGAGATTTTCTTTTATTTCTTTTTTAATAAAATTGATCTGAAAAACAAAAGTCTTTGCATTCTGGGGCTAAATCCTACTTGGTCATGGTGAATGATTCTATTAATGTATTATTGAATTCTGTTTGCTATTATTTTATTTATAGTTTTTCATCTAGTGCCTTGGTCTTCTGTTCTCTCCTACCCCCCGATTATATTCTTCAAGATTGGATTTCAGGGTTGTTCCGTCCTCATAAAATGAATTAAAGAGTTTTCCATGCTTTTCTATAATCTGGAACCATTAGTCAAGTATAGGAAAAATCTGCTACTGGAAAATTTGGGGGAAAAAAACACATTAGAAAAATCTCTGTTCAAGAAGGCTATTTTAGAGCTACCGTTTAGTAACACTTTAACTTTTAATTTTTATATGATTATTTTTCTCTTCACACATTACTTTTCCATGAGTCAATTTCTGTCGTTGAGATGGCACAAAAAATCTGCATCATTGGATTTTTTTCATTTCTTTACAAAGATTTGTGCAGAGTAATATCTTGGGTTTTAATCTCCCACGTGCCTTTCTGAGTTCCTCATTTATAATTTTATTTGTTTTGTTCTTCCTCCCTTCAGTCAATATGCCAGAGGTTTATCTGTATTATTGGTTTTCTTCCAAGAACCACTTCTCGGATGCATTTATTATATCTCGAGCTTTTCTGTTTTTGATTCCCCCTGCTTGTGCACACACTCGCTGGCTCTCTCAAATAAACAAATAAAATCTTTAAAAAAAACCAAGATATTATAGATATATCTCCATGGTTTTTTTCCCCAATAGCTGCATAAAACTCCAGGAGTATGAAATAATATAATTTACTCAATAATTTCCTATTTTTGTACATTTGGACTGTTTCCAAATTTTTGCAAGTATCCAATATGCTGTAATAAATGAACATTTTTCTATTGATCTGGTATTTTTGTCTACCCAAAGAGTATGTATATTTTGAATTTCAGTAGCTACTTCCAGATTTTCATTTAACCAATACCCTAAGTTAAACAAATCACAAATTACTGTGAATGGTTAAAACAATTCTTACTCATACCAGCAAAGTATAAGAGAGTCCTTATTTCCCCCATATAGTCAGAAGCCATGGATTATGAATCATTTCCATTTTGGCCAAATTAATGAATTTCTAACATGATCTTACTGTCTTTTTATTTACATTTCCCTTCCCCCATACAAATGAGCATAATTTAATTCACTTATTGGCCATTTGCATTTCCTCTACTGAAAATTGCCTACTCCTATCTTTTGCCTATTTCTTTATTGGATTTTTAAAATCTTTTCAGTTTGCTGCAGAGTAGAAAACTTAACTCCGGGGCTCTCCCGAGTACTTTTGCTGGAACTATCAAAACAGCAGCACAGTCTAGTCTTTTTTGTTGAAATCATTGGTACAAGAGCAATGGAAGGCCAGAGGTGCTTGTGCTGTCAGTGCCACCATGTGAAAGAGTGAAGAAAAGGAAAATCAATATAGAGAAAAAATAAGTCAGAGTGGGGGGAGAGAAGAGCTAATTACATCATCTGAATGCCCAGATATAGCCAGACTTGAAGCTGGAAGGGTTTAGCCACTGCAGTTCCCAATTAAGATAGCCAACACATTTTCTTTTGGGTTTGTACTGGGTTTCCATCATTTGCAACCAAAACATTCCTGGCCATAGTGAGTTTGCATACAGTGGGATCACACCCTGATTCTGGAACAAGACCCTACCCATCCAAGAGAACTGGACATTCTAAATTCTGGGCCTGGGTAATATCTGAACCGGCCTCATCACTGTTCCTGAATGTCCCCAAAGTTTCCTCTTATGTGACAACCTCCAGAGGATTTGTGCCACAACAGAATACCAAGCCCATGGGAAGAGTTCACAGTGTAGACCTTTGTTGGTCACCAAAAGAATTCAAGTCTCTACAAGTCACTTGGTTTACACCTGTGCATAGGTGGGACACGCTCAAATGAGACCCAAGCCAGCAACTGTGCAGAGACCCAAGTTAAACAAGTCACAAGTTGCTCTTGGAACGGCTGGATATTTGTGTGAAAGGAGTGCTTGAGTCCACAGATGAGTCAGAAGGCCTATGCAAGCTAAGTCCCCTACTGCTCACTGAAAACACAGTGGCTCCCCGAATGGGCTGTTATCATAGGCTGTACTTCCTTCAACTATATGAGATTATTAGATAGTGTTGTAATGAAAAGGAGAAAGTAATTAGAACTATGTGTTAGAAGGCTTTGTCTATTCTGGAAACTCTTTAACAGAGAGGAATCAAGGGAGCCTGCTGTGGGACTCCTGATTAGGATGGAGGGCCAGATATTGAAGTACTAACAGTTCCCATAAACACTGAACATACTATCACAGTGTCACAGATAGGGTCATTTAGACACAACACACAGGAATCCCCAACTACAGCAACAATACCAGCAAGTGTGCTCATTTATTAAGTACCCACTGTGTGCCAGATAATGAGTGAAGCAATTTTTGTGAATTAACCTCATTTTTTCCCTGATGTAACTCAATAAGGTAGGTACCAAAACTTAAAGAAATCAAAGCTTAGAGAAGGGGGCACCTGAGTGGCTTAGTTAAATTTCCGACTCTTGATTTTTGGCTCAGGTCATGATCTCGGGGTTGTGGGATGGAGCCCTGCATCAGGCTGTGTGCTGTGTGTGGACCGTGCTTGAGATTCTCTCTCTCCCTCTCCCTCTGTCCCTCCACCTGCTTGCACACACACGCATACTCTCTCTCTCTAAAAAAAGGAAAAAAGTCTTAGAGAAGTTCTAGAGGTGGAATAAGCTATATTATGCTAAAATAATAAAACCCTCAACATCTCAATGGCTAACACAACACAAGTTTACTTTTTGCTCATGCTACATGACCAGTGCAGATTGGGAGGGAGGGTCCAGCCCACATTGGACCAGTGGGCACTCTATCTGATCTGTGTCTCCACTGCAAGAAGGAATTGCTGCAATAGGGAAAACATCTTAAAGCTTCCACAAGCAACTGACACCCCTCACTCCCTGCATGTCACTGACCAAAAAAACCCCATGCCCCTATCCAAATTCAGGGTTGGACAAGGAGAAGAGTGCAAGCCTACTTGTGCCCAAAAGGAAAAGAACTGGAGATGTTTGAACCGGTCAGAACTGGTCTCACCGAACACAACAGAGCATCAAACAACGTGGCCTCTTCTAGAAACAGAGATGTGTCAGAAACTGTGGAGCGCTCTCTGTTTCTCTCCCTGCCACTGCTCCAGGTTAACACTTTAAACCTGAAAGTCTCTCTGCCTCAAATACCCATGGATGACCACATCCCTTATGTTATTGCTGCTCTCACAACTAATGACACTTAGATGACCTACATCCAGCCAGCATTGCAGAAGGAAAACTTTTGATGTGTTCCTACCAAATACAATCATTCTGCCTGTGCAGGTCCTTCTTCTCCTCCACGGAGATGGGTTTTTGTAGAGCTCTGTGGCTTGAGGCGGGAAAAGGGATTTCTCTTTTAGATTGCATGCCCCCTGGAAAACTCCTGGAGCTACAGCAAAATTATTTTTAACAAAACGCTGCGATACCTGTAGCTAAGCATCCATATACAGACAGTTCCTGAATTATAAATGGTTCAACTTACAGTTTTTTGACTTTACAATGGTGCAAAAGCAATACCTTTCTTGGAATTTTGAATCTGGATCTTTTCCCAAAAGCTGGCAACACGCAATAGGATCCTTTCTCATCATGCTGGGCAGCAGCCACAGCTCCCATTCAACCACCAGAACACGAGGGTCAACGACCACTCTGCACCTGTACAACCATTCTGTTTTTCACGTTCAATACAGTGTTCAATTAACACATGAGATACGCAACACTTTACTGTAAAATAGGCTTTGTGTTGGATGATTTTTTTTAAGATTTCAAATTTTATTTAAATTCTAGTTAGTTAACATATAGCGTAATATTATGCTATATTTCAGGAGTAGCATTTAGTGATTCATCACTTAAATACAATACTCAGTGATCATCACAAGTGCCTTCCTTAATCCCCATCACCCATCTAGCCCATCCCCTGCCCAACTCCCTCCAGAAACCCCCAGTTTGTTCTCTATCATTAAAATGGTTTGCATTCCTCTCTTTTCTCTTTCCCCTATGCTCATCTGTTTCTTAAATTCCACATGAGTGAAATCATATGGTATTTGTCTTTAACTGACTTATTTCACTTAGCATAATATACTCTAGCTCCACCTACATTGTTGCAAATGGCAAGATTTCGTTCCTTTTATGGCTCAGTAATATTCCATTGTGTGTGTGTGTGTGTGTGTGTGTGTGTGTGTGTGTGTGTGTATCTTCTTTATCCATTCACCAGTCGATGGACATCTCGGCTCTTTCCATAATTGGCTATTGTTAATAATGATGTTATAAACATTGGGATGCAGGTGCCCCTTCAACTCAGTATGTTTGTAGCCTTTGGGTAAATACCTTGCAGTGCAATTGCTGAGTCATAAGGTAATTCTGTTTTGAACTTTTTGAGGAACCAACATACTGTTTTCCAGAATGGGCTGCACCAGTTTGCCTTCCCACCAATAGTGCACGAGGGTTCCCGTTTCTCTGCATCCTCACCAACACCTGTTGCTTCCTGTGTTGTTAATTTTAGCCATTCTGACTGGTGTGAGGTGGCATCTCATCGTGGGTCTGATTTGTGTTTCCCTGATGCCGAGTGATGATTAGCATCTTTTCATGTGTCTCTTAGCCATCTGGATGTTGTCTTTGGAAAAATATCTACTCATGTCTTCTGCCCATTTCTTAACTGGATTATTTGTTTTTTGGGGGTTGAGTTTGATAAATTCTTTATAGATTTTGGATACTAACCCTTTATCAGATATGTCATTTGGAAATATCTTCCCCCATTCCGAAGATTGCCTTTTAGTTTTGTTGATCGTTTCCTTCACTGTGCAGAAGCTTTATATCTTGATGATTTTGCCCAAATGTCAGCTAATGTAAGCGTTCTGAGCACATGTTTAGGCAAGCTAGGTTAAGCTACAGTGTCCGGGAGGTTAGGTGTGTTAAATGCACTTTTGAATTATGATATTTTCAACTTACAACAGGTTTATAGGGATATAACCCCATCTTAAGTCAAGGAAGATCTATACTTTCTAAATGGGTAAAAATAGAAAATGCAAGTTTTTAAAACTCCTCCTAGATGTCTGCTTTATTCACAATTTGGGCTTCTCTCACTACCCCCCCATTTTCTGTCTGTAACACCTTTCTACAAGAATTCTCATCTTTTTACTTTATTTTAATAGAACTTTCCACCTCCTGGGCATAAAACTCTTTAAAGTGCACATTTGGTTCGGAGGGGTTGCGGATTTTTTTTTCCAAGAGAAATTTAAAAACCTTCATTTTGCATTCAGGAATAAATGAGAAGTGGTGTTATTTATAATTGGCTCCTTCTAATTCAGACTAAATGTAGATTAATCCTAATTGATAACACATAAAATTTAATTAAACCTTAATAAAGAACCTGGGAAAGAGTTCTCAAAAGATAATATCAATGGTAATGTTGGATGCTGCACACTGCAGTACTTGAGATAAAACACAGTTCGTAGGAGTATTTTCAGGGCTTTGTGAACGAGTCCAGATATGGGTCATTATCTCAAATAGGACACTCATTAAAATTGTGGATAAATCGGAGAGAGGGTGTTCTTCGTGCAGCTCACCGATAAGAAGTTTGGACCCTAAGAGCTCCCAGTGACCTCCTCAACCCTCCTTCCTCTCTTCAGCCTGTTGGTCAGATGGCGGCTCAGCTCCCTGCCCATAGAGCCACCCTGAATCATTGCCAGGAGCTGCCATCCCAGCCCACTACGCATCAGACAAACCCTAAACAACTGAATATCTCATTGTAGAAATCCAATTAACAATGCTACATAAACATCACCCCTCTGATTGATGTTCCTAGAAGAGAAACATTTTCATTTCATGTATTCATGAATATTTTTATGTGTTCGGGAGTGACTGAGGACTGATCTTCCATGGTCAATCACCCCACTATCTAATTACTTAAAACATGAATAGAGAGCCCAGGCAGGTGGGAGACCAGGCCTGCAGGAACGGGACGCCTTAGAGATGGAAGCATACACTCGAGCTGCTGGCAAAGCTAAATAAAAGAAGCAAACCCAGATGCCTCCAGGGGCCAGAAGGTAACCCAAGTGAGGACAGTGGGATTGGGCTGGGATCACAGGAAACTGGAAAGGGTTTTCCTAGTCCAAAGGGGGCAACCATTTCCGCATTCTACCCACACCTTCCATTAGGGACTGCGGATCCAATGTTACCAGATCATTTTAGTCTTAATTAGAATTTTTAGATTTGGATTGTAATCTGAAAAATAAAACCTTATTTTTGAGTTGGTAGCAAATCTTTTTAAATGTTTAAATACTCTGCAGGCCTTGTGATTTCTCATGAATAAGTTGACTCTAGATCTATAAAGTTTCTTTCCTTCGGTTCATCCTTTTTTTTTTTTTTTTAGAGAGAGAGCGGGAGGTGAGGGGGGCAGGATAGGAAGAGAGAGAATCTCAGGCAGGCTCTATGCTCAGCACAGAGCCCAACACAGGGCTCGATTTGAAAACCCTGAGATCATGACCTGAGCCAAAATCAAGAGTAGGACACTTAACCGACTGAGCCACCCAGGCGCCTCCTTTTGGTTCATTCTTTAGTGAACATTTAGTGATTTTTGAGCATTCTAGGAAGAAGGAACAGCCCATGCAAAGTGCCCAAAATAGGAGTATGCCTGGTGTGTTCAAGAAACAGCAAATAGGGGTGCCTGGCTGGCTCAGTAGGTAGTTCTCAGGGTCATGAGTTCAAGCCCCATCATGGGCGTAGAGTTTACTTACAATAAAAAATTACAGTGTAAAATTTTAAAAATTAAAAGTATTAAATTAAAAAAATTAAAAATTAAGGTACAAAATTTTAAAAAAGAAATAGCAAATAAACTAGTGTGGCTGGAACAGAATGAGTGAAGGAGAGAGTAGGAGGTGAGGAGAGAGAGGAACAGAGGAGGAAGTAGATCACATAGGGAGAAAGCTACCCGGCCTCTCCACCACTGGAACGACTTTGGTTTTTAGTCTACGGGAGTTGGGGAGCCACTGGAAGGTTTTGAGGAAAGAGATACGGGCAGACTTGTGTTTGGTAAAGGATCCTTCTGGCTGCTGTGCTGGGAAGACTGTTGGAAACAGAGAAGCGGGAAGACCAGCGAGGATGCTGCAGCAGTATCCAGCAGTGATGGGACTGTGGCTCAGACAAGAGTCGTAGCAATGGGGAGGGTAGGGACATTGCCAGCTTCTATCTTAAAGGTAAAGNAGGGACATTGCCAGCTTCTATCTTAAAGGTAAAGCCAACAGGAATACCTGTAACACTGGTTGTGGGGAGTGAGAAAAACAGAGGATTAAAGGACAATTCCAAGCTTTTAGCTTGAATCACTGGAAGGATGACAGGTATCAATACATACCCCCCGATCCCAAATTCTCCCAGATGATTTCAAACGGCCAGGATGCCCTATTTATCATCCTCTGTCCAATAATAATGATGATGTTAAAGAGTATTATCTTTTTATTGAGCGCTTACTCTACAGCCAGGCATTTTCTATGCAATATTGCATTTAATCCTCTATCCACTCTGTGAGTTAGATCCTGTTATTTGGTGCCATTTCCTCCATGAGGACAGTGAGGTTCAGAGAAGTTAAACAAGTTGTCAAGTTTACAAAACTACTAAGTGACAGAGCCAGGGTTTAAACCCAGGACCCTATGACTGCAAGGCCCATGACCAAAACCACCATGCTATCTTCAAATCTACCTTTTTATATGTCAGGTACGGGCTGGGTCCTTTCACATCATATGATTTTACTTAATCTCTCCAACAATCTTATGAAGTAGGTACTCATGTTTCCATTTTCAAGTGGAAGCCGACTGAAATACCTACCCAAGCCCTACTTCCCTTATTCAGAAATCTTTGTTCTCCAAGAAAATATGATAAGGCACATGGCATCTTCCCACCTGGGCCAATACTGGCTTGGGTAGAACAACTGAGTAAATTGGAGGAGATATAAAGAGGCAAAAGACACAGTCTCCTCTGTCAGGGAGTGTGACTCTCCTGGAGAAGATGATCAGTTACCCAAGGCCAGTCAAATGCCACTAGGTCTCAGTATGTGCCTGCCTTCATCAGGCAGCCTGCTCAGCATGGGGAGGGCTTGCTCTGTATTAGGCTTTGAGAACAGAACGATGGGCAGGAGGAAGTTCCTACACAATCTAAGGGCAATTAGGAATTTTGGAGGCATACGCATTTCTGTAAATGATGTGCAAAGCTTATTTAAATGCATCATAACTGCCACTGAGCCGAGTGTCTATTCCCAGTTCTTTCCCTTAAATGTTAAAGACTAAAGACAGCACTTACCATCTGCTGTAGCTTGAGATCTGCTCCTTCCCTAAGGTCTCCTGACATGGCAAGGCCTGGCTGGCAGCCCCATCTGACACAGCCTACCAGCAACATCTAGAAGCAGTCAGAACATCTGCTGGCCTTTTCTCTGCAATATGCAGCTGCTGGAGACTCGTAACCCTTGTCTCTCAGGTCATTTCAGCCTGTGGACAATAAGGAACCCAGATCTGAGGGCATTTATCTCAGCTCTCGTCCAGTGTGTTATTTATTCAACAAATGTTTACTAAGCCCTGCTAAGTGTCAGGTGTGGTTATAGATG
>NC_048227.1:21511398-21562231 GCF_002007445.2 Ailuropoda melanoleuca
CTCTTACTTCTAATTCCTGCTGTCACCTCAACCAGAAAGCATCTCTTTGTACCTGAGACCATGGTAGGAAAAGCCAGGTATGGTTTTTGCAGCCATAACTTGGGTTATGGGCATGATCTCTGTGAGTCCCACATGGTCAAATACTAAATTATATGGGATTCAAATTAATCATATAGACAGTCATAAAACACCAGACTCTAAATATTATTTACACAGCATCAAGCAGATGTTTGTTTCCAAAGCTACAATCTCCTCTAATTGGCTGACATTGTGCTGCATAAACACCCATGCAAGCTTATGTTCTCTAATGAATGACAAATGCTTAGAAGAATCCTCTGTGGATTGGCAGCCTCCCCCTCCAGCATGCAAATTGCATGGAAATTCCATCAGTACATGCAGATAAGCTGATCTGCATGATTGGCAGACTGGTGGATAAACACACCCATGGAGTCATTGTCCAAATTCAATTTGGTGGGTTCATCTCTGTTTTTAGTGATCATTTGCTAAGTTATTCATCCAGCCAACATTTCCTGAGCAGCCATTCCACGACAAGCTCTGTCTTGGGCTTTGGGAATACAAAGATGACTAAAAAATGGTCTCTCACTTCAGGTAGTCCACAGTGAAAGAACAGAGACACGACTGGTAAAGAAAGTTAACAATGTGAGAGGTGCAAAAATAGAATGGGGGCAAGCGTCTGTGGTTAGAGAGGGAATAAATCAACTCTGCCTATAGGGGTTGGAGATAGCTGCCCAGATTTTCAAGGCAAAACTCAGAGGAAGATCTTAAGAGTCAGCGAGACAGACAAAGTGTAGAAACGGAGGTCCCAGTAAAGAGAATAGCAAGGACACATGACAAAACATGCCGGGGTTTGGGAGCCAACAACAGTTTGAACTTGCTAGAGCATACGGTGCAAGCAACTGTCTGCTGTTTTAGCTCCTTAAAAATGCGTGCAAACTACACAGCCCCTTTGAAGGGTAACATGGCTGTTATCTATTGAAATTTAAAATGTGCGTTATCTTGTTTGCATAGCAGCAAAAGATACGGCAGAGAAAGTGATCCTCTATAAGGAACTAGTTAAATATGGTACATCCACATAGAGAAATACTACGCAAACTAAATACTCTTGTAAGAGAGGAGACAAAATAGGAATACCTATTCTTCTTTGCTTTATTCATAAAGAAACCCTGGAAGGATATACAAGAAACTAATAACCTATAAGGGTGGGGGGAATAGATTAGCAAAGAGCTGGGGGTGAGACTCTGCAATGCAGACCATGTAGATTGTTTTTTAAATTTCAAATCACATAAATGCATAATCTCTGAAAAAGTAGGACCAGGGGTGGGGCACCTGGGTGGCTCAGTGGGTTAAGCATCCAACTCGTGACTTCAGCTCCAGTCACGATCTCAGGGTCTTGGGATCAAGCCGCACATTGCGGTCTGTGCTCAGTGGGAAGTTAGTTTGAGAGATTCTCTCCCTCTGCCCCTCCACCAACCCCTCTCAAATAAATAAGTAAATCTTAAAAAAAAAAAAAAAAAGTAGGACCAAATTTTAAAATGTATCTGCCTCACGGCCCACCAATTCCAGTCTTGGTATCAATCACAATCACTCACACATTTGCATAAGGATATTAGGAGAAGGGAGAAGAAGAAGAAACTGGCAACAACAAAAATGTCCATTAATAAAATCACAGAATAAGAAAAGTATGTTCATACTTTGGACTATCACGCGGCAGTTAAAACTAGGAAGTAGATCTTTCTATTCACATGGACAAATCCAAGACTCCCAGAAGGATAGGATACTATTACCATCGCACACACACACCCCAAGTAACACTGTGCTATCTAAGCTGAAGTAATTCACACAAATCTGTTACCAGTGCTCACTTCTGGACATGGTCTAGAGCAGTAGTCAGTGCTCGTCTTCTATAAAGAGCCAGGCAGTCAATGTTTTAGGTTTTTCAGGCCTTACGGTCTCTGTTGTGCCTAATCACATATGGCAAACACAGCCACAGACAATATATAAACAAGCTGTGTTCCAATAAAACTTTATTTCAAAAACAGACAGAGAGCCAGATTGGGACTGCAGGCGTAGTTTGCCAACACCTGGTCAAAAGAAACAAGACAGGAGATGTTGATTAAATTTTTTTTTTTTTACAAGGAGAATGAAAGTACCTCTTATTTATCTAACTAAAGTTCATTAAAAACAACATAAATACGTTAGTCTGCTTGGGCTCCATAATATCATATACTGGGTGGTTTGAATAACATACATTTATTTTTTAACGTTTCTGGAGGCTAGAAGTCCCAGATCAGGGGCGCCTGGGTGGCTCAGTCGTTAAGTGTCTGCCTTCGGCCCGGGTCCTGGGCCTCCCACTCCCCCTGCTTGTGTTCCCGCTCTTACTGGCTGGCTCTCTGTGTCAAATAAATAAATTAAATCTTGAAAAAAAAAAAAAAGAAGTCCAAAATCAAGGTGCCAGGGGTGGTTTTTGGTGAGGACTCTCTTCCCGGCTTGTAGACTGATGCCCTCTTGCTGTGTCTTCACATGTTTTTCCTCTGTGTGCATGGAGGAAGAGAGAGAGAACACTCTGGTGTCTCTTCCTCTTCTTACAACGACATCAGTCCTATCAGATCAGGGATCCATCCTTATGATGTCATGTAACCCTAACTACCTCCCAAAAGGCCCTATTTCCACATAGTCACTTTGGGGGTCAGGCCTTCAACATGTGAATCTTAAGGAGACACAGTTCAGTCTGTAACAGTGGGTCAAGACTTGTGCCCTATAATAACAATACGTATACACAGGTTCCTCCTCCCAGAATCTAAAAGAAATCAGTCAAAATCATGATGGTTCTTGACATCAGAAGGCCCAGCCAGGAATTATACCTTCCTTCCTGAACATGCTCTCCTTCTTTTTCCTGGCAGGAATGTTCCTCTCCCCGAGGCAGTGCTGGTGTCCTGCCTGGGTAGGAAGTCTTTACTACCACCCCCCCCCACCGACTCTCTCTCTCTCTCTCTCGATTCCTCCTCACCTGTGAGAGGTGCTAGAAAGGCATGTGCTGAGAAAACCATGGCAATAGCTCCAGATCCCCTTTGGGACTTATGTCTATATTTGTCTCTATCTTCCAATATTTATCTATCTAAATCTTTCGAGAGAAATTATAAGGAACTGGCTTACGCAATTATAAAGTCTGAGAAGTCCAGACCCAGGAGAGCCAATGGTATGGTCTGAATCTGAGTTCAAATGCAAGAGAAGACCAATGTCTCATCTCAAAGACAGGCAAAGAGAGAATTCTTTCTTATGCAGCCTTTTATTTTCAGGCCTTCAACTGATTGGATGAGGCCCACCCACATTGAGGAGGGCAATGTGCTTACTCAGTCTACTGAATCAAATATTAATCTCACCCAGAAACTCCCTCAGAGACACACCCAGAAATGTTTAACCAAATGTTTGGCACCTTGTGGCCTAGACAAACTGACACATAAAATTAACCATCACAGCAAGGGACTAGAAACAACTCAAGTGATGGGGCACCTGGGTGGCACAGCGGTTAAGCGTCTGCCTTCGGCTCAGGGCGTGATCCCAGCATTATGGGATCGAGCCCCACATCAGGTTCCTCCACTAGGAGCCTGCTTCTTCCTCTCCCACTCCCCCTGCTTGTGTTCCCTCTCTCGCTGGCTGTCTCTGTCTCTGTCAAAAAAAATAAATAAAATCTTTTTAAAAAAAAAGAAAAAAAAAAGAAACAACTCAAGTGTCCACCAGTAGAAGACTGGTTAAATAAATTATGGGACATCCAGACAAGGGGACACTGTACAATTATAAATTTAAAGAGAAGAAAAAAGAATGAACTTCTCTAAATACTGTCATGGAAAGAACAAAAGTGGAAAAAGCAAAGTGCAGAATATGTGCATAATAGGATAGATTTGAGAAAATGAGGAGAAATTAGCATTTATATTTGTATTTTCTTATATATATGTAAAGAACCTCTGGAAGGAGTCCTAAGAAACCACACAACTCTCCTATGAAGATAGGAACTAGGCACATACAAGACAAAGAAGGGAGGGAGGATTTTTGCAGACTCTTCATATTGTCTGGATTTTAACTATGAAAATACAGTACCTATCCAAAAAAACATTTTAAATAACTGAGAAGAGAAAAACAAGTGTTGGGCACTTCCGAAGGTCCAATGTGGAAGTCATAAGTACACATCCAGCCAGTAGCGAAAGCCTTGAAGAAAATGAGGTTGTCCAGGCAAATATGGAGAGAAGGAAATAATGTGGAAGTCAGACCCTGGGGAACACCGACATTTCAGGGAGGGGGAGATGAAGAGACTGTGCAGGAGTAGACAGGAAGGTAGAGAACCGGAGAATCAGGTGGTCTCGGAGGGTATGTAATGGTCTCATGACGACAAGAAATGTAAAGTACAGACTTAAGCATTCGGCGGTTGGATCATTTCTGGGATGATATATTTAACCAGATAGTCTGTATTGTGTTTGCAGTTTCTGTAGGAAATAGATCATGTAGTTACATCTCTTCCCTAGAATTTCTTTAGCTGCTGTCAGTGCAACCTGATTTGAGATGTAAATAAACTGCGGAGATAATGCTGGGATCTCGGCAGACTCCGTTCCGTCGCCCGCCCAGGACGAGGGCGGTGATGGATGGTGCGAGGGCCACTGCATAATCTCTTCTGTTTTAATACTCGATTATCATGTCCCTCATCTTCCCCCAGAACCCGACTCAACACATTAAAATCTCTTTGTTCCTTCCACAATGCTTGTATCTCCCTTGCATCTCCAGCCTCCTTTAATATCGTTCATTATTGAAATGAACACAGAAAACCAATTACCCGGGTGGCAGCAGGAGTTGGTCATGTGCCCACCCAGCCACACCAGGAGCCTGATTCCTTGTTGAGATAAACAAGAACCCGCACACACAGCCAAGCTCCTCACCTGTCCTTGGGCTCCTGGGAGCCACCCCAACACAGCCACAGGGCTTTAGACATTCCTGTTGGGCTGATTCAGTGCATGTTTGCTGTCACCAGATGCTACGGGAGGGCGTGGCGTGTCTAAGTTCGGGGCCAGGCAGCTCTGCAGGCCAAGCCGCTGTTAACACAGTGAAGAGCAGAGACTCTCAGAATACCTGAGTTCCAATCCAGGCTCTGTTAACAAAGCTGTCTGACTTTGAGAGGATTCTTCACTTCACAGTGCCTTGGATCCTCATTTGTGAAATGTAAATGATGATAGTACCTACCTGGGTGCCTGGGTGGCTCAGTCAGTTAAGCATCTGCCTTTGGCTCAGGTCATGATCTCGGGGTCCTGGGATCAAGCCCCACATCGGGCTCCCCACTCAGTGGGGAGTCTGCTCTCCCACTGACCCTCCTCCCCCTCGTGCTCTCTCTCACATTCTTTCTCTCAAATAAATAAAATCTTTAGAAAAAAATAATAGTACCTACCTATTATGGGTCAAATTGTGCCCCCCCAGAAGTTGAGAGTCCTGACCCCCAATACCTGCGAATGTGACTTTATTTGGAAAAAGGATCTTGGCAGATAAAATCAAATTAAGCCTCCGAGATTAAGGTAGCATCTCAGTCGAGTGACCAGTGTCCTTGTGAGGAGAGAGATTTGGAGCCACAGACCCAGGCACACATGGGAAAATGCCACGTGATGGCAGGGGCAGAAACAGGAGTGGTGCAGCTCCAAGGCGGGAGCAAGGGTAGCCACCAGACGCTGGAAGAGGCAGGGAAGGGGGAAGGATTCTCCCTGAGAGGCTTCAGAGGGAGCACAGCCTAGCCGACTACTTGATTTCAGGTTTCTAGCCTCCAGAGCTAAGAGAGAATAAACTTCTGTTATTTTAAACCACCCAGCCTGTGGCAACTTGTTACAGCACCCACAGGGAACTAATACACCCCCTCAAAGGCTTGGTATGAGGATTAATTAATTATACATGCAATCCATGCAAAGTGCTTAGGAGAGCATCTAACACCTGGTGAGCCATACAAAAGTGCAGCATTATTGTTATTACTAATTATTATTACTGTGGCAGCCTTGTCCCATTAAGCAGGCCAAGTGTCCCTCATCACGTCAACTAACAGCTGACAGACAGATAGGTTAGGTGCCTCCCACCTTCACAGAAACCTAGAGCTTCCAGTTGGTAAGCGAGTCCTCATTCTACCTCTGGAGCAGGTGAAAAGCCCAGCTTCTTCCGTCTACACCGCTTGAGTCACCTTTGCAGGGGTACTGTGACAGGGAGGATGTCCAGGGCATTTGCACAAGCTGACACCTTGTCGAAGTCTAGGCTGGTTTCTGCTAAACTGAATCGTCCTGGTGGGGAGAACCAGTTCCTTAGTCAAGGTTACTGAGGCACGGGAGCACTGTGGTTAAGCACATCGATCTTGGAGTCAGACTACGTAGTTCAAATCCCACGCCCTCCCCTTACCAGCTCTGTGACCTTCAGCGATTCGTTAACCCCTCTGAACCTCAGTTTCCTTATCTGTAAAATGGGCAAAAGCTGGCGTAAGGTGTATAAGAACATACCGGTGAATAATCTAGAGAAGGTGGGAAAAGGGGCAGTTTGTTCAGAACCAACACAGCCTCTCTTTCTCCTACCTACACATACACACACACACACACACACACACACCCATCCGGTGGCACTTCTTAGATCATTCCTAAAGCCGAGCAGAGTTATCTGTTCTTTTGCCTGTCTCTGTGTAGACTAAGCTCCTTCAAGAAAGAGAATGCGTGTGTCCCGAGCATCCTGAATATACAGAGTCCTTGTGACCAAGAACACATACTGAACAAAGTGTCTCAATCCTAAGGCATTTACAGAGTCCTTGTGACCAAGAACACATACTGAACAAAGTGTCTCAATCCTAAGGCATTTACATTCCAGCTTTATGATTTCTACTGTATCTACTTACTCCATGAATTCTTATTCTAATAGTTAAGTTCCTTTCAATCAAGGGTCAGCTAACTGCAGGCCTAACCCGACCACACCTACTCGAGTACTATCATCTGCGGTTGCTTTCAAGCTACAACAGCAGGATCGAGCAGTTTGCAGGGGAGACCTTATGACCCACAAGACTGATGATATTTACTATTTGGCCCTTTACAGAAAAAGTCTGTCGACCGCTGCTTTCAATCAATTTCTCGTTTTTAAGTGTATTTTTAAATAGGAAACTTCCTATATCTAATGTAAATGGAAACCAGTATTTCTTGCCATGGAAGGCAGCAATCAAATCACTATGGAACTATGAAATAAACAACATACCAGCTAAAAGTACTTACCGTGCCTCAGGAAGCCAGGCTGTAGTGCACAAAACAGAAGGCTCAGGAGAAGGTGCCAGGACGAACAGTGGAAACTGGGGGGCAGGCTACTCTACAGGCAAAAATGTAGAAAGAAAAAAAAGGAAAGTGTGAGTACTGGATCTTGAAACAGCCATGCAATAGTGTGGAAGGAGGAAGACTATACCAGCAAAGGAGGCAAAGAAGAAACCCTCCAGGCAGAAGATGACCCAGAATTTTAAGAGCAGGAGCTCAGAGGACACCCGGGCAAAGGGGCCACTGAGAAAGGTAGTGAAGCCTCCTCACAGACGATCCAGAGGGGGGAGAATTTTTTTTTCAACATCTCAAAGTAGTAAGCATAATTTATAAACTGGATTAGAAAAGAACATCTCAGCATATTTATAATGAAAACAGCTGATGCTAATGAGAGCAATAACATTTAAATAGAAATCTGTTTACCTTTGGGAGATTGACGCAGAACTCCACTGCTGTACTGATTGATTTAAGGACCAGGGACTGATTAACCTTGCTGAGTTTTCTGGGTTTAAAGGGTAGCTGACTGAGGTGCAGAGGCAGACTGAGAAGCTAGCAGCCTAACTAACCAGTGATTGGGAGTAATTAGAACCAGGTGGAAAAGAGGTCCCAGAGCCCAACCTGGCCATATGCTCCAGTTCTTTCCTTTATGAGCACCACAGACTCCTTGAAAATGCTGAAGAAAGCTATGCCCCTCCTTCCCAGAAAACTGCACAGAAATACATACACCAAAACTTTTGCATTTAAATTTTTTTTCTACGTTGGAAATGTATTTCCTACACATGAATAAAAATTAAAAGCAATCTTTAAAAAAAAAAAGTCTTGGCCTCATTTTTTATAACACGTTAAGATTCAAGGTCTATTTGAGTGGTAGAGGGAATAGATCTAAAATAAAACAAAAAAAATTTTTCAATTCTTCTCAAAATCTCATTTTAATGAGATGTCTGTGATTTCTTGGCCTGAATAGAAAGTTGGAATTGTGGAGTGGTCTCTGGCATCAAAACCAAATCATTTTCAAATTTTCATTTAAATGGTACCTCCATGGACAAAAACCCTGAACCCCAGAAATGCAGAGGAAAAGAAAAAGTATTATTCCTATTATTGACTTGGCCAACTTAGGTGGGGTTGTGTCAATAAACACCAAATCCTCCAAAATATTTTGAACATTGAATATACGTCAATTTTTTTCTCTTGTCCTTAAGCTAATAAGGCTAGATGGATGAGAGAAGTCCTTATGAATCATGTTTGAATTTGAAGACGGTCTGGGGCGCCTGGGTGGCTCAGCAGGTTAAGCATCTGCCTTTGGCTCAGGTTATGATCTCTGGATGCCGGCAGGTCCTGGGATCAACTCCCTGCTCAGTGGGGCATCTGCTTCTCCCTCTCCCTCTGCCCCTCTCCATGCTCATTCTCTCTTTCATGCTCTTGCTCTCTCTCAAATAAATAAATAAAATCTTTAAAAAAAAATTTTTTTTGAAGATGGTCTGAGTAACACCTGTTAACCTTAAAAATAAAACTGCCAGTTATTTTACCAGCAAAAGTGGGTTTATCTGGGAATAGCAGAGAATTGCAATCTGGGACAAGCGCTTCTGCAAAACTGCAGGCAAATCTGGAGAACAAAGAAGAGAAGTGTTCTAAAGGGGAAAGGGGGATGGATGTAGGGAGGCTGTTCGAACTAAAAGTCTACCGGGAGTTTGAAGTGGAGTGGCTTCTCATTGTCTGGGCTGTTGCCAGGGTAGGAGGAAAGCCTTTCTTCCTCCTGCTGGAGTAGTCAAGTAGCAGCTAAGATGGTAGCCCCTGTAAGCTGTTGACTCTTCCTGTTGGCTCTGCAGCTGACCAGTGCTGGGCATGAGAGTTCCCCCAGCCCGTCTCCCACCTCCATCTTAAACACAGCTTCCTTTTATTAATGTTCTCACACACACCCCCACCTTTAATGGAGATCTTTCTTTGAAAAGCATTGCTGATCAAGAGTCAGGTTTTCCCCATTTAGTGGTTTTGTCCCTCAGTATCAAGGAGGACCTTTCCTGGTTGCTATGTCCTATGTTGGAGGGAGTGTGCACAGCAGTTGGAAACTACATGAGGCCACGTTTGAGTAACAAGGAAGCTTAGGAGGGAGAAACTCTCAGGCCCTTCCCATCTGTAATCCAAAATGGTTAAGCCTTGGAGATCATCTCGAGGTGTCGGGCCAGCATCACCTTACTGCGTACATCGCTTTTTTAAAAGTTCGAAAGGTACATACAAAACTTCAAATAATTTATACAACAGAAAAAGTGACATGACCACTCCAAATTGTAGGATGGTTCTAAATCAGGACTCTAGGCCTAAAAGTAGGCAACCAAAATACTTATTGGCACTTATTCCAACCTCAAGAAGAAAGGTTCTCCTGATGGAGGCAAATCTGGACTTGTGTAAGCCTCCTAGAGGTCTCCACTTAGAGCGGCCATGAAAGGATAATAGTGGCCACTCCAGGAGCACACGGAGAGAATTGACAAGTGCGTTTGGGAAGATGCAGTGCAAGAATAAACAGGAAGCAATTGCTGAAGAACTTTTTGCAAAACACTAGAACTTCAAAGATATTTCTAAACAGTGCTGTTATCACAAAAGAACTATTTACACCCAAGTATTATCAATAATGCAGTCTGTAAAGTTGTAGATTCAAAAATCATGACTATGAATAAGAATTCCAAGTCAGTGACTAGTTCAGATGACCTTTGTGGATTCTGAACCTAACCCTTCAGGAAAAGCAAGTGAAAGCTGAATCATCCCTGGGATCAAGATGAGGCTACTTCCGAAAGACCGATATCAAAAAAGGAGGTTTCTCCCTTTCACCAGGGCTTGGGAAATGCAGACAAGGACATTATCTTTCCACAAGAGAGAAAGGAGACAGCAGTGAGAGAAGGCATACAGGCCTCGTCCGGACATCTTGGGAAAGCTGTCTAGTTGGATGTCGCCTGCTTCAATTCTGGGAAATCTTAACTTCCAGGTCACCAGATGGTGTGCTGATCCAGTCAGAGGTGGGTACTTTCTTTAGATGTTTCATATGACTCCAAGAGTCTGTTCCCTGGAGTTTGGTGGCACAAAGCACTACCTGGTACCGGCTTTTCATCGAGGCTGAAATCTCTTGGGAGGTGTCTTTTCTAATGGGTGAAATCTCCAGGAAGCAAGGTGGAATGCCTAAGGTCATTGTCTCCCAGAAGCACACGGTGAAAAAATTGCTCCACCAAAGCATGGTTATTTTAATAGAAGCAATCAGGCCTTTACAATAATGAAATATATCTTTTATCAGCTATGTGTCAAAGGAGACTGGGGCCAAGTGCATTGGTCACCCTGTGACTATCTCAAAGGGTGAGAGTCTGTGAGTTCCAAAGGCAATGGATCTGAGATTTAGAAGGACCAATTATAGTGCTTTCACCCAAAACACCTGGAGGGTCTCTACAAATTTTGCCAGTTGAGTCTCAATAGTGCCATTAGTGTGTTTGAGTAATCCTAAGGATGGAGGACGGTGGGCACAATGAAAGTATTGTAAAACCAGCCCAGCAGCACAGACTTGTTGAAGCATCTGACCAATAAAATGGGTTTCCCAGTCACTGTAAAGTTCAAGAGAAGTTCCTCGGGTAGGGACAATCTTTTCTAACAGAATTTTGGTCAGAGAAAGCTTTGGTCCAGTAAGAAAACATGAAAACCATGACTAAAACATATTTATATCCATGAGACAGAGAAGCTATATGAAATCTATACAAACAGGTTCCCCTGGATTATACTTGGGACAGATGGGGCAATTAAGGCAGGCATTTTTGCAGCCTTATTAGTATTTCCCCACCAATACTGGTTCCTAAATGCCAGCATTCTGTCAGCAGACCAATGGTTTAATGCGTACAGAGTTGTGAATAATGGGAATTCTAGAATTTCTTGCAGGAATGGATGGTTACTTGCTCCAAACCAGAGTTCTTGCTTTTTATGGAGCCAACAATTATTAGATTTCCAATATTGTTTTCCCCTCTCTAGGGCCAACAGTTGGGTATCTCTAATCAATTTTTCCAAATAATAATTTGGGAGGACATCCCTTTGGAATATGACAGAGGTTTGGCTATGGGTTTCCTTGGGAGCAGTGTTTTTGGCAGAAATATCAGGGAGGTGGTTTGTTTTGGCCTCCAGGGACTGGAGTCTGGAATGTTCAGGAACCTATGAAAGTATGGCATCTAATAAATTTTGGATATAGGAGCCTTTTTTTTTTTTTTTTGAGAGAGAGAGTGAGTGAGCGAGAACATGAGCAGGAGTGGAGGGGCAGAGGTAGAGAGAGAGAGAGAATCTCAAGCAGGCTCCACACTGAGCACAGAGCCCGATGCAGAGTGTGATGTCACGACCCTGAGATTATGACCTGAGCCAAAATCAAGAGTTGGACATTTAACCAACTGAGCCACCCAGGTGCCCCCATAGGAGCCATTTAAAATTTTATTCCCATTGGAGGTAAGGAAACCTTGTTGTTTCCATTGTATTTCCAAGTATGAACTAGCCAAAAGGCATACCAACTATCGGTATAAATGCTTAGGGTTTTCTTGGCTAAAGTGCAAGCCTGAGTAAGGGCATCTAATTCAGCCTGTAAGGCTGAAGTATTCAAAGATGAAGTTGTTGTCTCAATGATTTCAAAGAGATGTAGTAACATACTCAGCATATTTACCATTTTCACCCTTTAAATAAGAACCATCAGTATACCATGAAAAAAATCTGCATTGGTTAGAGGCATTTCCTGTAAATTTCCACAGGGAGTCAAAAGGTAATCTGTCAGAGTTAAGCAGTCATGAAGGGTTTCATCTGAGTGGAAATGTAGTCCTTGTTTCAAGATCAAATGCCCTAAGGATGGAATGTGAGATGAGCAAACTGCAATTTTTCTTTGGAAACTTTGTGTCCCTTTAAGGCCAAAAGTTGTAAAAGGTGGAGGCTGTTTGTTTCCTGGCAAGAGGTTTCAGGAGGGGAGCAGAGAAACAAATCATCCGCATATCTTAACAAAGTACAGCCTGCAGAAAACTTTCTATCAACCAAATCAGCTTTTAAGGTTTGTGAAAAGTAAAGACTCTGTGAAACCCTGGGGCATTACTGTCCAGGTGCATTTCTGTTCTTACCAAGTGAAAGCAAAAAAATACTGGCTTTCCTCATCAACAGGAATACTAACAATGCACTGCGCATATCATTTGCAATGAAAAATTTGCTTTTGGTGGGAGTGGATGTCAGGAGCACGTGGGGGTTAGGAAAACAGGCTGTCGAGGGATAACAATGTTATTTACTGCTAGTAGGTCCAGGATAAACCTGGTAAAATGGGAGTGTTTACAGGGACTAGTGCAGGGGATAATGAGACCTTGAGTTTTATAATCTATATTAGCTCACTGTCTTGAAGGACTTCTTTATAGGCTATTAATTAATTCTGGGAAGAGATTTTGAGGGATCTATCTGAATCTTGAGGTGCATTGGCTACCTATAGCCAGTGATTTAATCAATCGTGGTTATGTAATGAATCCTCCAGAAAAACCCAGAAGGACTAGGTTCAGAGAGCTTCTGATAACATGTGGAATTGCCAAGCTCAGAGAGGCTATGGAAACTCCACGTCCCTTTCCTCATACTTTGCCCTACACAACCTTTCCATCTGGCTGTTCCTGAGTTACATCCTTTTATAATAAAGCAGTGATCTAGTAACTAAAATGTTTCTCTGAGTTCTGTGAGCCACTTTAGCAAATCAGTCAAAGTTGAGGAGGGACTCTTGGGAATCTCTGATTTTTAGCCATTTGGTCAAAAGTACAGGTAACAACTGGGCTTGTGACCGGCATCCAAAGTGGTGGGGAGGCAGTCTTGTAGGACTGAGCCTTAACCTGTGGGATCTGATGCTATCTCCAGGTACCTCATGTCTGAATTCAGTTGAATTATAAGACACCCAGCTGAGTCGGAGAATTGCTTGCTGGTACGGGAATACCCCTCACATTGGAATTGGTACCAGAACATATTTCGTTCCTCAGCATTCCTAAGTGTGTTCAGACTTTAACACACCCAGAAATGAATAATGCTTATCATTCTCAACTCCAGTCTGCAGAAGCACTTTCTTTCAGTCTTGTACAATTTGGAGAGGCTGAAAGAGCTCACAGTTTTTGTGCAACATCCATAATGGTAACTGAAGGACCTTGAGTGGAAATATCTGCTTCATTCAGTTGGCCAGGAAGGCCTTCCAAGTAAGTCCAGTGGTGAAAGAATTTGCTGCCCCATTGTTCTGCAAGGGGACTTTTCATTCCCTCAGAAAGGTGAAAAATTCTGTTCAATATTCAAGCAAGAGGTTGGCGATTTGTTTTCTGGAGAGGCAACCCACTTGTGTTTAAACAAGATGAACATAATATTATGCATGCATTTTGTGACAAAAACTCCTGAAAAGACCAGCTGTTACGACACTAGACAAGACTCCTCTCAAGATTTTGGCTGAGTCTTTGATGCCAATGTGGACAGTAATGAAGCATGCAACGTCTCCACCAAAGGAAGGAAACCATGTGTTGTCAAGCATGACAGGTGCTCCCTTCCATGCCCAGACCTTTTTCCACTTTAAGTTATGCCTGAGAAAAAAAAAAAACAAAAAAAAAAAAACTTTTCAGCCATTAATGTCTCCAAAGGGACCCACCAAAAGAAAACATTTCTTCTGATG
The DNA here is from genome assembly GCF_002007445.2 of Ailuropoda melanoleuca. Classification (NCBI taxonomy): domain Eukaryota; kingdom Metazoa; phylum Chordata; class Mammalia; order Carnivora; family Ursidae; genus Ailuropoda; species Ailuropoda melanoleuca. Next base: position 21,525,385 of record NC_048227.1, read on the forward strand.
ACACTGGAGGGCACATAATGGATGAAGAGTAATAGCCCCACATTGAAAAGTGTAAGCATGTTCGTGCAATTGCAGGCTGAGGGAAAGGAGTAGCTGCAATTCCTGCTTTCAAATATCAGGAAGAAATGTTTGGCTCTTAGATCAGGTGAGGTTCTTTGATAGAGACACTGTTTTATTGGTGTCTCTGTTGCAAGTCATAAACCAGCTTGATCACTGCAAGGGCACAGGTTTTTCCCAAGACGCCCCCTATTGCACAGATATGCTGCTGTTTGGCAATGTGAGAGGCAGAGTTATAGAATGGTTCCACATATGGCTTTGGGGCAGGGGCAAAGGCAAGTCCAGGGGAAGTTTCATCTTTTCAAATCGAACCTTCTTCTCAGGAAACATACCTACGCTGCAAGATACTATATAAGGATGCTGAAAAGGAAGGTGCTCCTTCAGCTTTGTTCCATGCACCCACCGACAAGTAATTCTCATTCCAAGAACCATTATGGCTTTAGTGACCCATTATATTTAGTAATGAAACGAAAATCAAGAGATACAGAAGTCACTTCATGCTTTTATTTCATGGTACTTCCCAAATGGGCTAAGCTTATGATTTCCTTAAGCATTATGGCAACGTAAACCTTCTTTCATTTCTATCAGAGAAATTAATCTAGGTATCGACAGGTGACAACCATAAACTTAGTGCATTACCTTACTGAGCAACCATCCCATTCCACAGCACAATTGTTTGGATTGAAACAACACTTTCATTATATAATTTGACCACAACTCTTTTTTTTTTTTCAAAGATGACTTCTATTCCAAATAACAGAAAGAAAAATGGAAGAATTGCATGTGCGTGTGTATATGTCTGCATGTATATGTGTGTGTCTGATTCACAGAATATTTGCCGCTCACCCACAGGCCCGATATCTGGCCCTCCCCTCTCCCCTGTCTGAGGTTAAGAAACTCTGCAGTCAGCATTGACTGGCCTATTGCTTCTCGTACAGATAATTTAATGGAATTGCTGTGAGCTGTTCTTTTTTCATTTTTTTTTAAGATTTTATTTATTTGAGAGAGAACACAAGCGGAGGGAGGGGCAGATGGAGAAGCAGCCTCCATGCTGAGCAGGGAGCCCAGCCAATGCAGGGCTCGATCCCAGGACCCTGGTATCAGGACCTGAGCCGAAGGCAGATGCTTAACCAACTGAGCCACCAAGGCACCCCTGTTGTGAGCTGTTGTGAGCAACCAGACCAAAGGACAGACAGAGACAGTCAGTCAGCATATATTTCAAGCCCAAAGCGGTCCATATTTCCCACCCTTTTTATACTCTAACATGGTCCAACTCCTTATTTATGGATAGGGCCCTCCAGTGATGACTGAAACTCCCTTTGTGACATTTGAGACGCTCAGATTGTGAGTGGTAGGACTCTTTATTTTGCTCCAGGGAGGCAATGTAGCATAGTGGTCAAGTGAACAGTTTTGGAAGTCAGATGGGCCTGGGTTTGACTTCCAGATCCACCATTTATTTTATTTCTTTAATAGCTATGTGGCCTATTTAACTTTGTAAAGTTGTTACCTCATCTGTAAAATGGAAATTAAAGGAGATAACATATTTCCACTAAAAAGTCTGACTTCATTTTTCATTTTGACCTTGGCATCCTTCAAGCTTCACACTTTCCCCTTCTGCTTTGGACTCATATCTCAGCAAGCTGATTAGCAAGCCTGGATGTTCCTTCCTTCGGTGACAGTGAGACGTTCACACTGCAAAAGCCCTGGCAGATGGGCGGGAGCCCTCACCCCAGCCCTTACCCCCTAACCACCACAAACGTCAAGACGGTCTAGACAATCTCCATTCTTTGCTCTCTCAAGACATTTTGTACCTGCTTAGAAAGCTTGCCCTACTTTCCCCAGAAAGCCTTGTTATTTGAGGAATAAACCTTGTCATACCCTCTTGTGTGTGCATAGGAACCAAATTTTGACTGATGGAGTCCATCCCACTGCTTCAAGGTGACCACAACAAGTGGCACTGTTAGCAGGATGTCTAGGCAATGCCCACCACCAGTGAGGGTCTTTCTTCTCTTGCTTTGGCTTGCAAACTGGCTCTGCTGAAAACACACATCACAAGCTGCTGCTGGCCAGTATCTTGAGTTGTGTTGCTGACTGCTGGCTAGCTTGTACTTTGAGCTGAACTGTGGGTAGCACATTTGCTGAGTTCTTCAAGGCTCTATTATACTTAACCAACCTAAGTCAATAATAATTGGCATTTAGAAACAGGAGTATGGGATTTGGGCCCTCCTTAAAGTAGCCCTGGGTCACGTGTCCTGGCCTGGACCTATATGTGGATCTTTCAGACTGAACTGTGTCTCCCTTCCAGCATAAGCCATTACTGCCGCTAGGTTTAGGGGAATGACTCTTACCCTGTGACCATTGTGTGTGTCTAAAGCCAGGCTTTAGCCCCCTGGAGGGCTCATGGGAAAAACTGATCCCCTACACTCTATGCATGCCCTTTGGGTGGTCGCTCATGTGGAAGAATAGCCTGAGGTCATGCCCCTAAAAATGTTTGGACCCTCAAAATACTTTTGTGGCTGCATACGCCTCTGTCATAACAAGTTTTGTCCTCATGGTTATAGGTAAAAACACTCATGGCACCTCCATGGCATAGTCAAAGGGTTAACATAAATATTACTTAAGCTATGGGTCCTAAAACGCCATAAAGCAATCATCTCCATATGGGAGAGGCCCCTAATCCTGACAATACTAATTTGAGGGTCTCTGGAAGAAGAAATTTCTAAATATGAGCAGGGTAGAGATGACCCACTCCCCAAAGTATAGTAACCACCACCAGGTGATGATGATGATGGTGATACCACCTGGACAGAGAAGGAAACAAAACAACTGAAACAGAGATTTGGCCCAACTGGAAATCCAAATTTACTAAAAGAATTTATAGAATAAAAAGGTAAAAGGGAGTAGATTGGCTTTTACAACCTTAGAGCATAGGTTCTGAATTAACTTTAATATCTACTGAGATACACCAATTGGAGGCCTTAGTCAATACCGAGACTCAAATTATACTTCTACCTGAGGATCCCACTAAATTTAAACGTGGTCCTCCCTATAATCTTATGGAGGTCTAATGAACATAAAATACAAGAGCAAAAAGGTATGCCTCCCCTTCACTGTCAGAAATATTGCCTTGCCTCAATTTCCCACAAGTGCCCATTGCCCTAAAAATATCCCAGAGTGGGCATGGACACTCTGATTCAAAGTATGATAAATTAAAATTCAATTAAATCTTTACCACTTACCATCAACTTCACAAAAATGGAGCCCCATAGACCTCCTTGCCCCTGGTTAAAATATTGAATAAGACCCAATATATATCCAAACAGGGCATTTTAGATTTGAAACATGTTATCCAAGACCTATTTAAAGAAGGGAATGATTATCCCCATTACTGCTCCACTTAATAGCCCAAGTTGGCCTGTTTCTAAACCTTGGAAGGAATAAATGGTACCTCACCATGGATACTGTAATCTTAATGTCATGGTCCCACCCACTGAGGCCCTCATATCCAGTATTATGTAAATTACTGACTTCATCCAATCAGCAACTGGTAAATACTTTGCAGTCATAGATTTGGCTAAATCTCTTCTATTCAGTGCTTATTTTATTTTATTTTTAGATTTTATTTATTCGACAGAGATAGAGACAGCCAGCGAGACAGGGAACACAAGCAGGGGGAGTGGGAGAGGAAGAAGCAGGCTCACAGCAGAGGAGCCCGATGTGGGGCTCGATCCCAGAACGCCGGGATCACGCCCTCAGCCGAAGGCAGATGCTTAACCGCTGTGCCACCCAGGCGCCCCTATTCAGTGCTTATTTTAACAGCCTCTCATTCACAATTTGTCTTCACCATCAAAGGGACACAATACAGCTTTACCTGGTTACCCATGGAATACCTCAACAGCCCTGCCATTGCACATAATCTTGGCAAGCAAGATCATAACCACAACTAATGTAATGTGATGGAACATAGTAGGAAGCTATTGCTTTCCATCCCTAATAAGGACATCCCTAAAAAAGGATAGGACCAAAGGGTCAGCACAATTCACTGAACTTAAGAAAGTTATCTTAGCGCTGAATGCCCTGGCTAACAATCAGCCCCATCTGCTCACTTTTACAGGCTTGTGGACCATTGCCAATGGTCTGGCCATCGGTCTTGCCAATGGCAGAAACAATTCCTTATCCAAGGTTGCCCCCTTGTGAGGTTGCCTCACAGATCCCCAAAATATAAATCATGACCACACATGTCTCTGTACACACTAAAGCTACAGTACGAGGCCTCACCAGGATGTTTTTTTAATCTCCTTTGAAGTTTTGACCAAAGCACTCATTTCAATTCTCAAAATACACAATGCTGATCTCTTTAATGATTCATTCAATGAAACTTTCATCTCCCCTACTGATCTCAAGATACAGGCTCATAGAGAACTATTAGTGCTTAATTAAACAAGCTCAAACTCAATTAAGTGAAACATAGCACATTTCAGTCATTAGTCAAACATCAAGGGTGGATTATAATAGTCTGCCTTCATTTCTGATGTTTGACTGCTGACATCTTCCAGACCTACCCCTTCCTCTTCCCCTTCTGCCCCAAATCTAAGCAAACTGATAAGGAAGCCTAGATGCTCTCTCTTTTGGAGCCAGCTGCAAGTTTTAAGCCTAGCCCTCATATAAGACCCCTTGTCCCAACCCTACCCCTAACTACCATAAATGCTAAACCAGTCTCCTCTCCCTGCTCTGTCAAGCCATTTTTAGATCTGCTTGAGAGTCTGTCCTGCTCTCCCTAGAAAGCCTCATTATGTAAGAATGAAAACCTTTCCTACCCTCTTTGTACATGTGTGGCATCATCAATCTTGGTATCTGGACTAATTGGGGGGGGGGTGTTCATGTCATCTTTGCTAGGTGACCACAATAGTACCTGGCATATTGTATGTTTAATAGACGGAAATTGGTGTTGTTTTTATTTCCTTATTTAAATTGATGGATATATGTAAACCTGACAGTTATCATATTTATGCTTGGGTACAAGAGAATCAATGTATTAATCTAAGTGATGTCCTTGATGTCAAAGATGTCAGAAAACTTTTGTGCCAATGGCAGATCCCTTATGTCACAGGATGCTAAGAACTCCCAATAAAGAACACAGAATGAAAACTTAGAGGATGAATATTTCCTGATAAGAAAGTGGCACATACTGGGCATTCAATAAGCAGTTTTCGAGTGAATGAAACGTTTTTTGAGTGAATGGACCTAGTATGTGGGATTTGAGAGCTAATTAGATATAAGGAAGAGAAAAGGAACAAGTCAAAAATAATTCAGAACAAGAAAGTTGCCCTGATGCACTTCATCCAGGGGCACTTGGCAAACTTTAATGATTAAGAAAATAATGATTTTAGAAAAAGTTTTGGCAGTGAGATACTCAGGAAAACCTATCAATAAATAGCAAGCCTGGTTCTTTTTAAGACACTGTGTAGAAATAATTCCAAAAAGATTAAAAATCAGTGCAGAAACCAAAGAACCATTTTTTTTATATCATATTGATCATTCCAAGTGGAACTGTTAGCTATCTCAGAAAAATTGTGGTTCTGAATTGCTTTTGCCTCTAACTCTGGACCTCTGTTCCTAAAGGATTGTTTCCTAAAGGAAAACATTCAACCAGAAAATTTTAGCACATCAGTATCTCTCTGAAGATTAAGAAGTCTGTGTAGGACTGAATGTCTAAATTGAAAAGTTTTTGCTGTCACATTCAGATATAAATGAAATAGTTCTTCATATCCCCTTCCTTTCTGTCTGTAGTTCACCTATGTCAACATTTCTCTCAGAAGTGAAATAAAATTAAAGCCCATGACACTGAGTGTCAGTCATGGAGGGACACGTCCCCAAGTTTGCTTCTGCTAAAGTGTTCCCAGAGACACCTGTCTCACACCAAGTCTCCACTGTACTTCTTCTCTACTCATTTTCACATAATCCAAAAGTCATATTTCAAATGCACAGTTCCCACTGGGCTAACCTCATTAGGCCTGGCCATCTCTGTAACTGTTGGAGAAGTCTCTTCCTTGAATGATTAGTCCCCCTTTCCCGACTGTGTGGGTTGACTTTCTGCCCATCGGGGGTTGCTTGGAACAAAAATAACTACCTCAAATCCTTGTCACTAAAGCAAGAGGAGGTGGCATTAGATTTCTCAGGACAGGATATCATTACAGGTTTTCCTTGTTAGCTACAGGTAAGACATTTGAGTGGTCCTCCCTCTGCTGACCTTGCTACACAGCCTTCCCATGTCTGGCATTTGACCTTCAGAGTGCAGCCAGAAAAGGGACTCAGAGTCCAGCAACTTAATGATTATAGAACACAGGGATCAGAGTCCCAAAGTTCCAAAGTTTAGCAACTCCACTGGTTTCTTCTGTGCAGCTCTGCTGCTGTGTAACTAAGGGAAGTTCTTTCAAAATGGCGGTCAATCTTCTTAGTTGTTGGCTGATCTGAGCATGTAAACCTCATCCTCCAAATCCAACAAAAAGTCAGCTATTGGCTGGACTTCCGGTGCCATGGAAAGGTCAGGTTTGGCTGCTGCCTTTGAAACCCTCAATCCTGGTAACATCAAACTTAGACTTAGAAATGCAAGGAAATGCAGGAAATCTGACTTCCTGGCTTTGATTCTCGATCCTTCTCTGGAATCAAGGTAATTTTTCTGCTTAAAGAGCTATTTTGTTAGAGTAATGGGCAAGATGGACATGCCTTACTTTCAAACTTTCATGACCACCTTCACTATTTTGGCTATGTGTCATTTGTTCTATGATTTGCTTAACACTGTTCTTTAAGTCAGTTCATTCTTAATTTATTTTTTTAACCTTCACCAATAATATCTAAGAACTAGTGAGTTTGGTGTGTTAGTAATATACATTATGCTAAATACACATTCAAGTATTTTTCAAATGTTCAACTTGGTATCATTTAAAATAATCTTATACACCATATGTAACAGTCAAGATTCAGGCAGGACAACAGAAACTGCACAAGTTTATCTTAGAATTTTTTAGACAGTATGGGAGAACTAAAAACGCAAAAAGGGAACACTTAAGTTAACACAGAAATAGTAACTGTATGAAGCAGTTACTGAAGGAACAGAGGGACGAGTACAGGGTTATTAGAACCTAGAAGAACACTGTTGGTGTAACCACCTGCCCCTCCCAAGGTATTACTGGAGTGATAGTACCCAGAAGAGTAAACAAATAAGAGGAAGGCATCCCTTCTTCCCCCTTCTTCCTTCTAGCCTCCCTATTCATGGAGCATCCAGCCGGCAAAGGAGAAATGTGGTTCACAGATCTTCAGCCCCAGCCTCACAGAGTCTAGAAAGATGGGTTAGTTAAGAGACGATATCCTGACAACCAGCATACCTCACTTGGCAGAATGCAGTGGTCCTCCTTATCTGTGGTTTCCGTTACCCATGGTCCAAAAGCAGATGATCTTCTTCCGGATGAATCATCAGGTGACTACAGCCTAACCCTATGTCACAATGCTTACTTCATTCACCTCACTTCATCTCATCACATAGGCATTTTGTCATCTTGCATTACCACAAGAAGAAGGGTGAGTACAGTAAGATATTTTAAGAGAGAGAGACCACATTCACATAACTTTTATTACAGTATATTGTTATAATTATTCTATTTTATTATTATATATTATTGCTAATCTCTTACTGTGCCTGATTCATAAATTAAACTTTATCATTGGTAGGTCATGATAGGAAGAAATGTAGTATATATGGTGTTTGGTACTATCTGTTCAGGGTTCAGACATCCACTGGGGGTCTTGGAACATGTACCCCGCACATAAGGGTGGTTACTGTACTTCCATAAAAGATGCTTAGAAGAGAAATGCCTGTTTGGGCAAATATGCTTGTGTGTTGTAAGAGAGAGAAGTTGGAACAGGCTTTCCAGAACCCCTCAAGGCCCAACAAACAAATTATAATTTAGACAAGTCTGGAATTCTTCGCAGCTCAGCTTGTGGTGAGGGTATTAGCTTCACAACTCCAAACAAGCTAAGCCGTCTGTACGAACACCCCCCACAGCACCTCGCTGGGAAGCCTGGAGGTGCTGAAAACATAAAGCTTTCAATTCTTCTTTCCAGCCATGGGAGTTGAGCTGGCAGATGGGCTCTATCCAGCCCCAGGAAAGGATACCATAGACTTTGCATCCAAAGAGATCACTACCAAGATGGTAAGGCAGAGACCCTCGAAAGTTTCCAGCACAGTGCCATACGGATCACCTTGGTCATGTGCCCTAGTGTTGCTGGTTGCTGCTTCAAAAATGTCCTGTGCCTTTCAATCACACAAATTCCTTACTTGGTTGCAAAAATGCCCTCCATTATTCACCCCTCCTTTTCCCTCCGCTCTTTACAATGTGACTTCATAGTTCCTCCTATCGTGAGTTGGTGTCTACTTCCTCACCCCGTGGACTGGCTGTGATGACTTTCTTTGGCCAACGGGACATGGCAGAAATGATGGAGTGCCAGTTCTGAATAAGCCAAGAAGTCCTGCAGGCTTCCACTTTCTCCTAGAACCTTGTCGTCACGTGACCAAGTCTGCCCAAGCTAGCCTAACGGAGGGTAAGGGACCACGTGGAGGAGAGCCAAGGTTCCCCAGCCGGCAGCCCACATGCCCCCAGAAGCAGAGGCACCCGCTGATGCGTAGCTGACTACGGAAGCAAAAGAGAGCTCAGCCTAGATCACAAAACCACCCAGCTGAGTCCAGCCTTCATTGCCACAACCTGCTGAACCATGCACCAATAAATTACTGTCATTTTAAGCCACTACCTTTTGGAGTCATTTGATATGCAGCAAGAACGAACTGGTACACATGGCCAATGAGGCTGTAAGAGAACTTTCCTGCCTCTCTCTCTCTCCAGCCACATATTTCATTTCTCTGCCCCTCGTTCATTGTTCTAATCCTTCTATCTAGACCGCTCTTTCCACTCTTTCCCCTCCCTCACCTGCCAGCCAACTCCAACACATGTATTTTTCAGTCTCAGTTTAAACAAGACCTCATCCAAGACCTCCCTCAATCTCTAAAATAAATTAGATGCCTATCTCATACTTTCCCATAGAATAGCTTTTCCTTCAAGGAATGTATCAGAACTTGTAATTATCTATCTAACCGTAAGGTCTTTGTTTAATGTCTACTTCCTCCAGTCTCCTGGAAGCTCTATGAGGACCTCTCCATACCCAGCACCCAGGCAGTGCTTGGCACATAGTAGATGCCCCATTAATTATGTGTTAAATGATTGAACGGCTTCCGGGTTAAATAACTGAGCATTCTGGATACCAGATTATTTTTTTTAAGACTGTATTTATTTATTTGAGAGCAAGCAAGCACGTGAGCAGGGAGAGGAGCTGAGAGAGAGAGAGAAGCAGACTCTACAAGAGTCCGGTGCTCAACCAACCAAGCCACCCAGGCGCCCCTGGGTACCAGATTCTTAAAGGAAAGATGCCTATTTGAAGGATGAAAGAAGAAAGTGATGCCACCTCCTTTTCTTCACTATTTTTGCCTATTCCCGACACCAGTTCAGAATGCTGGGAACGGGGACGCCTGGGTGGCACAGCGGTTGGGCGTCTGCCTTCGGCTCAGGGCGTGATCCCGGCGTTATGGGATCGAGTCCCACATCAGTCCTCCGCTATGAGCCTGCTTCTTCCTCTCCCACTCCCCCTGCTTGTGTTCCCTCTCTCGCTGGCTGTCTCTATCTCTGTCAANAAAAAAAAAAAAAAAAAAAAATTTTTAAAAAAAAAAAAAAAAAAAAAAAGAATGCTGGGAACGGATGTGACTGACTCCAATGCAGGAGTATTGCCTTTCCTGGACCATCATTCTTCTAGGCTCTGAATCCATGTAGAAGTGATAGCTATTTATCCTTCAAAATCTATCCCGCCTTCTTCCTTTTATACTCCTCCATGTGGTTTTAACAGGGCACATGGCTGTCCTACTGGAATCTCACTTCTCAGCAACTAGATAATGGCTATGTGACTAGATTCTCACCAAGGAAATGTGAGTGCACCTGCAAGTTCATCACTTTTCTTATAAGGAAATCCCTGGTCTGGGGCGCCTGGGTGGCTCAGCTGGTTAAGCATCTGCCTTTGGCTCAGGTCACGATGCCAGGATCCAGCCTTGTGTTGGGGGGGGGTCCCTGCTCAGTGGGGAGTCTGCTTCTCTCTCTCCCTCTGCCCCTCCCCTTCTTTGTGCATGCTTTCTCTCTCGAATAAATAAAATCTTAAAAAAAAAAAAAAAAGGAAATTGCTGGTCTTCAACTCTCTCTCTTTCAGCTTCCCTACAGGCTGGACCAAGCTGGTAAGTAAGCTGCAACCACATGTATTTTAAAGGCAAAACTGCAGCAGATAGCCAAGCAATAAGACAGAAGGAGCCCAAGACTCTGGATGAGCTCATGGAACCAAGCTGCCTACCCAACCTTGGACCAACGTGGACTGGAACCCAGGAAAGAAAGATGCTTTTACCATGTTTCCTAGGCACTGTATTTTAGGACTTCTTTGTTATAGCAGTTAGTCTGTAGTCTGACCAATACACCTCACCAAGTCTCCTGTTCTTGGGGACAGGAAAATGAATGTGGAACATCAACTCCACCAGCCTTGGTCTGTGAGCAGAGTTCAGAATCCTACAGCGTTCCTTCATATTCCCCCACCTAGCTCCTGTCATCAGGGCAATTTCCCATTGGTCCTTATCCCTCATAGCTTTCACATTAGAAATGAGAGCTTAGCTTTCACTGCTGAGTCCTCCCAAGACTCATTCGGGAAAGCAGGACACATAGTCATCGCTAGCATGACACTTTATATTGCTGAGGCTGACACTTTAACTAATGGTGGGAACTAAAATATTCTAATTAACTCAGGACAACTCACACAACAAAATTATTGAACACAGCATACATTTTAAATTTAAACACACTGAATGTCTTAACCTAAACAGATTCAGTACTCTGGAAATTCCATATACAGATGGACACTTGCTCTCCTGAACTTTAATAAAATCTCCCTTACACCAACATGCAGAACTTCGCGCTCCTATCAGTTTCCTTAACTACACAGGAAAGAGAATTTGTACCCAAAGACGTCTGGATTTAGCATAAAGTAGCCCTCCCACAAGCAGGGGATTTTCCTGAAAGTATTACATTTTATCTTTAAATTCCAATGCAAATTGTTTACGTTCTACTTATTTTATTTTTTTTAGTTTATTTATTTTTTTAGTAATCTCTACATCCAACATGGGACTCAAACTCACAACCCAGAGATCAAGAGTCACATGCTCTGCCGACTGAGCCTGCCAGGGGCTGCAATGCTCCACTTATTTTAACAGAAACAATGTTTTAATTTGCTTGCCATCATTTATTAAGCAGTGTAAGATATGTTCAACCTCACTCATAATAAAAAGAAAAGCAAATTAAAACTAAAAAAACAAGAGGGGCACCTGGGTGACTCAGTCGGTTAAGCGTCTGCCTAGGGCTTGGGTCGTGATTCCAAAGTCCCAGGATCCAGCCCCAGATCTGTACTCACTGCTCAGTGGGGAGTCTGGTTCTCCCCCTCTCTCTGCCACTTCCCCTGCTCCTTCTCTCTCTCTCACTCACTCTCTCTCTCAAATAAATAAAATCTTTTTTAAAAAACCTACAAAATAAGCAAATAAAGTTTAAATGCAAAATTTAAATCGATCCACCATTCAACCTCTGGGAATTTCCTCTCCAGATACTCTTGCACCTGCAGGGAAAGACGTGTGTGCCAAGATGTGCATCCAGCAATAGCAAGACTGGAAGCAACCTGAGTGTCAATCAATAGAAGACTGGCCCCATGAGATGCACTATGTGGGTACACGCGGGGTGGATCCTCTGAGAAACAGTTGTCAAGACAGAGTGCAAAACATATACTGGGGAGTAACAGCTGTGAAGAAAAAGGAGAGGAAATAAAACTGGGTGCAGGGGATACCACAAGAGCACAATTTAGGGCTAATGAAGTCTCCACTGGCCCAGAGTAAAGCAAAGAACACCCGTTAGGGAAATAGCCAGGCCCACCTTGGTATCACCAGTACCACCGTCTTTTGCCCAGCTGCGGGCTGGGGGCTGCCTTGAGAAGAACATGACCCCAACTCAATAGGTGAGAGGGGACCCTGAAAAAGCTGCCCGCTTCCCACTCCTCGGCTAGGCAGCGAGCCCTTTTGTATTTTTTAAAGATTTTTTTTTTANGGGCTGCCTTGAGAAGAACATGACCCCAACTCAATAGGTGAGAGGGGACCCTGAAAAAGCTGCCCGCTTCCCGCTCCTCGGCTAGGCAACGAGCCCTTTTGTATTTTTTAAAGATTTTTTTTTTAAGTAAACTCTTCACCCAACACGGGGCTTGAATTCACAACCCTGAGATTAAGAGTTGCACACTTTGTTGACGAAGCCAGCCAGGTGCCCCATGAGCCCCTTTTTAAAGGAGCATCTAAGCAACTCATTCCTTGGTGTGATGTAAGAGTCACCCATACAATAAAGATGAAAGAAATAAGGTTATATTTCTTAGCANTTGTATTTTTTAAAGATTTTTTTTTTAAGTAAACTCTTCACCCAACACGGGGCTTGAATTCACAACCCTGAGATTAAGAGTTGCACACTTTGTTGACGAAGCCAGCCAGGTGCCCCATGAGCCCCTTTTTAAAGGAGCATCTAAGCAACTCATTCCTTGGTGTGATGTAAGAGTCACCCATACAATAAAGATGAAAGAAATAGGTTATATTTCTTAGCATGGAACAGTCTCCAGGATATACATTAAATGAAAAAATAAAGTGCAAAAAAGAGCACAATGTTTTGGTACTAGATAGAGGTAGTGGTTGCACAACAGTGTGAATGTACTAAATGCCACTGAATTGTACATTTAAAAAAAATTTTTTAAGATTTTATGTCTTTTAGAGAAAGTGCGCTAGAGTGAGAGCAGGGGGAGGGGCAGAAGGCGAGGGCAAGGGAGAGAATCCTAAACAGACTCTGCACTGAACACGGAGCCGATGTGGGCTCGATTCTATGACCCTGAGATAGGTCATGACCTGAACCGAAACCAAGAGTCAGACACTTAACCAACTGAGCCACCCAGGTGCCCCTGAATTGTCCATTTTCAAATGGTTAGTTTTGTTATGTGCACTTCAGCTCAGTTTTTTATNGGTCATGACCTGAACCGAAACCAAGAGTCAGACACTTAACCAACTGAGCCACCCAGGTGCCCCTGAATTGTCAATTTTCAAATGGTTAGTTTTGTTATGTGCACTTCAGCTCAGTTTTTTATTTTTTTATTTTTATTTTTTTTAAAGATTTTATTTATTTATTTGACAGAGACAGAGACAGCCAGCGAGAGAGGGAACACAAGCAGGGGGAGTGGGAGAGGAAGAAGCAGGCTCATAGCAGAGGAGCCTGATGTTGGGGCTCGATCCCATAACGCCGGGATCACGCCCTGAGCCGAAGGCAGACGCCCAACTGCTGTGCCACCCAGGCGCCCCTCAGTTTTTTAAAGAAAGAACACAACATGCTACCATTGTGTTAATAAACAAGGAAATGTGTTTATGTGCATGCATGCACACATGCACAGAAAGGTGTGGAAAATTGCTGGAAGGAGCCACAAAACACTGGTGCTGTGGCTGACGCTGAGGACAGAGACTTTATTTTCACCAAACACTGCTGAAATTTTTACCACATGCATGTGATTACACCCCCTCTAAAATGAACATCATCGACGATGTTATTTAATTGTTCTGATGAGGGGCACCTGGGTGGCGCAGTCAGTTAAGCATCTGACTCTTGGTTTCAGCTCAGGTCATGATCCCAGAGCCCTGGGATCAAGCCCTGCGTTAGGCTCCATGCTCAGCATGAAATCTGCTTGAGATTCTCTCTCCCCCCCAAAACACACACTCGTGTTCTCTCTCTCTCTCTCAAATAATTAAATAAAATCTTCAAAAAATTGTTATGATGAATGAATTACTTGCCATCAGAAAAAACAAATGAAAAATCCCCTGCCAGATTACTATTAACAAGACATTGTGATACTGATCTTTCCATTTCAGAAAATTCAGCCTCGGTCGAGGTGCATGGACATCACATATCAGGTTCGGTTCTGTCCTCTCTCAGGGACAGAGTACTTCAGTAACACAGACACAGTAAATTTCTGGAACTACATGGTGAATATCGATACTTGCTGGAAAAGGAGAACAATTATATCTTACTGAAAATTCCTCCCCCGGCTGCTCTACCATGCAACATCGAGCAAATTAGCCCGGCTTCGACTTCATTATTTTAAAGATGGTAAAATGGCCAAGTCACTGACGTTTCCCCTTTCATCAAAATGTAAAGGACTGGCTGCCTCCGGGTCTCTCCACCAATTGCTCCAGCACATCGTTTGAACCCTTTTGATGGTGTCACTCAGTAAGGGCACCTTTTTCAACTTGGCTGCCTTTTCTTGACCCAAAATAATTTCAACCATTTCTACAGCTCCAGGCTCCACCAGGTTTTCTATTATTACCTGTACCTTTCACGGTGATTCTAAGCTGACCTTGAATGAAGAGACAAACAATTTTGTATCTGTTTGCTTGATTGTACTTCTCATGTATTGCTCCAAGCCAAGACTTTTCTTTTGAGTTGCAAAACACACTAGTGCTTTGCCTCTGAAGTCACACAAGTGGTTTTCCGGTGCCTCTGCAAGGGTTTTGTTTCATGCAATCAGTGCTCAGATTTTTCTCGATGGAGAGACATATGGCTGCGCCCATTTTAGCAACTCCATAATAAAACCAATTACAAAAATAAGCATCTAAGAATATCCTATGCTTTGAAGATTGACACCACGACTCACTACTCAATTGCTAGTTGTGGCTGGCAGTGCATACAGCATCTTTGTGGTCAAGTTCACTGTGGCAAACTCAGAAGCAATGCTGTATCAGAGCTCAGGGACTTGGGGTTGTATGGGATCCATTCACTATGTGGCACATGTCACAGATTTCAAGCTTTTGCTTCCAATTCTTAAACCTTCTAACTGAAGTATGACTTTAAACTTACCACCCTTTAAGAAAGTAAATGATGGTACGAAAATCCCCAAAGTCAGAATTGTCAGCAATCTTATATGTACTAGTTTATTCATTCACTCATTCATCTATTCATTTATTCATTCAGCAAGTATTTATCGAGTGCTTAATTACATACTAGGCATTGCGTGGGGCCCTGGAAATACAGGAGTGAGCCATAAGAACAAGTCCCTGACAATGTGCAGCTTATGATCTAATAGGAGACAGAGATGTGAGATAAATCATCAAACGTATAATTATATATTGTAAAAAGTAGAAGAAAAATAGACTACTCTAAATGAATATAGGAGACCCACTTTAATTTGGAGAGGTAAAGAAGGGATATTTAAGGCAAGACCTTGTCTTGGTCTGTTTGAGCTACTGTAACAGAATACCACACACTGGGTGGCTTATAATCAACAGAATTTTACTTCTCACAGTTCTGGGTGGTGGAAGTCCAAGATCAGGGTGCCAGCATGGTCATGTTCTGGTGAGGATCTTCTTCCAGGCTAGAGACTGCTGACTTCCAGTTGCGTCAACGCATGGCAAAGAGCAGGAGAGGAAGAGCTCTCTCCCCATGACCTCATCAAATTCTCACCACCTCCCGAAGGCCCCACCTCTGAATACCATCACACTGGAGGGTAGGGTTTTAACATATGGATTTGGGGACGGGGACACATTCAGTCCATAACAGAGAAGTAATTTCACAGGTGTGAAGTGGAAGGAAAAGTGTTTTAAGCAGAGGAAACAACACAAGTGAAGACCCTGGGAAGGAAAGAAAAGATGTAGTCAAGGAAATGAAGGAAGGTCAACATGGCGGGGGCACCATGACTAAGGAGGGTGAAGAAGATACTCCTGGAGAGGACGGCGGGGCCCAGATGGTGCTGCAGATGTGGGCCACAGTGGTAACTTGAAGGAAGCCTTTGAAGGTTGTAATGAAGGGACTCGCTTTAGTGGACATGCGTTTGCTTGATGTTTCTCCTGGCTTTTGTAGAAAGAACAGACAAGGTGGGAGGCAAAGAGGAAGTGAGGGGGTACAGTTGAGACATGATGGCAGCCTGGAGAGATGACAAGGGGATGGATGGAAGCGGATGAATGAGAGGCCTGTTTTGAAGGTAGAACAGACAACACTTGGGAAAAGAGTGACTGTTCAGAGCAAAGGGAAAGAGGGAGAGTGTCAAAAATGTCAGTAGAACAGCTAACAACACCCCCTGTTCAAAACCCAGTCTTCTCTGACCATCTCCAATGTCATATCCAGGTCTCAATGTCCTCCTCTAATGAAACAGGAACACTGCTATGTTACCCTTTCAGGTTGTTGTGCCGATTGAAGGGGTCAACACACGGAAAGCATCAATTGGCAATACTCAAAATGGCTCTGATTATCCCCTTTGTGCCCCCTATCTTCATCTTTGCCCTTGTCAATATTGCCATTCTTCAAGTGGACCAGATTTTGTCCTCTCTTTACCCATCCACTCACCTCCATCTAAAGTTCCTTTCNAAAATGGCTCTGATTATCCCCTTTGTGCCCCCTATCTTCATCTTTGCCCTTGTCAATATTGCCATTCTTCAAGTGGACCAGATTTTGTCCTCTCTTTACCCATCCACTCACCTCCATCTAAAGTTCCTTTCTCGGGGTGCCTGGGTGGCACAGTTGTTAAGCATCTGCCTTTGGCTCAGGGCGTGATCCCGGCGTTCTGGGATCGAGCCCCACATCGGGCTTCTCTGCTAGGAGCCTGCTGCTTCCTCTCCCATTCCCCTTCTTGTGTTCCCTCTCTGGCTGTCTGTCTCTCTCTGTCAAATAAATAAATAAAATCTTAAAAAAAAAAATAAAGTTCCTTTCTCTTCCTTTTGTGCAACCTTGAGATCACTCCTTCTCAGTCTCTAAGTTCCCTGACAACAATATTCACGTCCACAGCAATTTCTTCTGTGATGCTGAGCAAGGATTTGGGGTCTCTTCCACTATCCACGGGTCCTTTAGGTATGAGGGTTCATTGAACAGCCCCTGAACTTTTATTATTTTGCATGGCAACAGAATCAGCTAGACATGGTTTTCCTGGGCTCCACCCCATGGGTGCTAGTCCCCTCGCTCCAACAGGTGAAGAATAAAATGCCCTCCAACAAAGTGTTGTGAATGCGCTTATTGCCCATACAGGTGGTTTCCAAGGAAGCATAGCCATGATGAGGAGACTCACGTTGGTGCCCTCACAACAAGATGAGGTCATCATGGAAATTTCTGAAGTAAAAGTGGCTGGTTGTTCTCATAGAAACTAATTACAACTTCTTGGGCCAGGAATTCCAAACTTCGTTGGATCTGCTTCCTGGATAATGCCCCAAATACATCAATTCAGGATTTAATAAGTAAATGAAGCTTAAAAATCAACTGGAAGAGTATCATGCCAACGTCAATCTCCTGGTTTTAACAATGTAATAGGATTATGTAAATATCACTGAGGGAAGATGGGTGATGGGTATACAGAAAATCGGTAAGTCTTGTGCATCTTACGCTATTTCAAACTAAGAGGTTATAATTTTTAAAATCAAATGCAACTCAAAAAGTTAATTATGGCAATCAGATTTGAAACANAGGAAGCATAGCCATGATGAGGAGACTCACGTTGGTGCCCTCACAACAAGATGAGGTCATCATGGAAATTTCTGAAGTAAAAGTGGCTGGTTGTTCTCAAAGAAACTAATTACAACTTCTTGGGCCAGGAATTCCAAACTTCGTTGGATCTGCTTCCTGGATAATGCCCCAAATACATCAATTCAGGATTTAATAAGTAAATGAAGCTTAAAAATCAACTGGAAGAGTATCATGCCAACGTCAATCTCCTGGTTTTAACAATGTAATAGGATTATGTAAATATCACTGAGGGAAGATGGGTGATGGGTATACAGAAAATTGGTAAGTCTTGTGCATCTTACGCTATTTCAAACTAAGAGGTTATGATTTTTAAAATCAAATGCAACTCAAAAAGTTAATTATGGCAATCAGATTTGAAACGCTCTATGATTGTACTTCCACATGCTTTAAGGAAGAACAAAATGCTTCATGAGTCATCAAAGCTGCAAAAACAGAATGTAAGTCATGTGAAAAGCCAGGTAGACACAACACTATAAAAATACCTCCATTGAGGGGCACTGGGTGGCTCAGTCGATTAAGCATCTGCCTTTGGCTCAGGTCATGATCCCAGGGTCTTGGGATCNAACTGGAAGAGTATCATGCCAACGTCAATCTCCTGGTTTTAACAATGTAATAGGATTATGTAAATATCACTGAGGGAAGATGGGTGATGGGTATACAGAAAATTGGTAAGTCTTGTGCATCTTACGCTATTTCAAACTAAGAGGTTATGATTTTTAAAATCAAATGCAACTCAAAAAGTTAATTATGGCAATCAGATTTGAAACGCTCTATGATTGTACTTCCACATGCTTTAAGGAAGAACAAAATGCTTCATGAGTCATCAAAGCTGCAAAAACAGAATGTAAGTCATGTGAAAAGCCAGGTAGACACAACACTATAAAAATACCTCCATTGAGGGGCACTGGGTGGCTCAGTCGATTAAGCATCTGCCTTTGGCTCAGGTCATGATCCCAGGGTCTTGGGATCGAGCCCCACATGGGGCTCCCTGCTCAGTGGGGAGCCTGCTTCTCCCTCTCCCTCTGCTTGCCATTCCCCCTGCTCATGCTCTCTTTCTTNTAAGTAAATGAAGCTTAAAAATCAACTGGAAGAGTATCATGCCAACGTCAATCTCCTGGTTTTAACAATGTAATAGGATTATGTAAATATCACTGAGGGAAGATGGGTGATGGGTATACAGAAAATTGGTAAGTCTTGTGCATCTTACGCTATTTCAAACTAAGAGGTTATGATTTTTAAAATCAAATGCAACTCAAAAAGTTAATTATGGCAATCAGATTTGAAACGCTCTATGATTGTACTTCCACATGCTTTAAGGAAGAACAAAATGCTTCATGAGTCATCAAAGCTGCAAAAACAGAATGTAAGTCATGTGAAAAGCCAGGTAGACACAACACTATAAAAATACCTCCATTGAGGGGCATTGGGTGACTCAGTCGGTTAAGCATCTGCCTTTGGCTCAGGTCATGATCCCAGGGTCTTGGGATGGAGCCCCACATGGGGCTCCCTGCTCAGTGGGGAGCCTGCTTCTCCCTCTCCCTCTGCTTGCCATTCCCCCTGCTTGTGCTCTCTTTCTCTCTGTCAAATAAATGAATAAAATCTTTTAAAAATATATATATCTCCATTGACAGGGTCTGAGTTTCCAGCCAATTATCCCAGAAGCTTGAGTAATAGTAGTGCTCCCCAGCTCCTGCGACAAGGTGATCCCCTACCCTGGGGGCGGGGGGCTCTCAGGACCCCAGTACAAAGGACTTCCACCAAGCCAGCCAGCCCTTGGGCCCTCCCCACTTTCCTCAGCCTAAGTCCTGAAAAGTTCACTGGGCCAAAAGGTCAACCACACATATATTCTCCCACAAGCCTTGGCACCAGTGTCCTCAAATATGCCCGATAAGCTTCTATGCCGTACTGAGAAGGACAATAGTAGCTAACCTTGACTGGATACTTCCAAGCCCTCTGCATCTGTTACCTAAATTTTTGTAACACAACCAGGAGTTTGATAAAATAATCCACCGTTAAGATAGCAATTCTAAACCAGTGACTCTTCCACGTGGTAATTAGGGCCTGTCTCCTGCCTCCGCCTTCATTTCTAACCCTTCTAGAAAGCTCTGCCCCTCCTCCTCTGAGTTTGAAGAATTTATAAGTGAAAAATCACCCCATTTTTCTCAAGGGTGGAGGGAGGGGGAACAATCACAGCCGCCTTCAACCAAGAGTGTGAAAAATAAGCTTAACCAAACCTGAGATAAATTTTGTAATGCCTTTGAAAAGATGTATAAATCAAATCGCATTTGTCCATCTCTCTGCTCTTCAAAATTATCATGTATGCACCTGGAGTTTAAGCAAAGAAATCCATTAAACAAACCTAAAATCATGAAACCCAGATTTAGAGATGTATCCCCTTGCTCTAATGAATGTCCAATTCAGAATACCATTTTGTCTTCAAAGAGCCCTGAAGATTCTCATCTTTGTTATCTTTCTGTTCTGTTAGCAGAAATGTTACATCTTTGAAAAGAAAGAAAAAAAAATTATTCTGAGAGCTAAAACAGAAAAGTCTTTGAACTATTGAGAGTTAAATCAACTCATAGTTACCAATAAACCAAAAAGAAAAAAAAAGACTATTTCAGACCAAGTAGGCCCCTCTTCCATATATTCAAATGTTAATTTCCGAATCAGCCTAGACTACCCACATAGACATTCACATTCTGCTGAAATGTCATACAAGCCCCCATTCAATCAGTTAAACAATTTAATTCTTTGTCTAAGGAAGGAACCAGGTTGTCAGATAGGCAAACCTCAGGTAAAGCTTCCAGACCTTGATTCAGGTAGATATTACCAGTCATATATAACCTCTCTCACCTGGATGGCATTCCTTATGATTCACAGACAAATGTACCTTGACTTCATTTAAATTTTAAAATGCTTCTCCCAGCTGTCTCAGTTGCTGAGTTTTGTAATGAGGAGGAATCACAGGTACCCTCAGGGCCTCCAAGCACAGTTGGGCTGTGTGTGCACTNTAGGGAGGACAGCGAAGATGTTCTTGCAGGGATCCGGGTGACAGTGACTGATGTTCATGCTTGGGTAGACAAGTCACAAATGGCCACATTCTGATGGGTTTTTTTCANATCTTATGAATGGATGCATACAATAGGTGGTCCCTTGTGAGCAGTTTCTTTCACATAACATCGTGTTTTCGAGGTTCATCCGTGTCGTAGCATGTGTCCGTACTTCATTCCATCACATGCATAGACCCCCATTTTGTTTGTCCACTCTTCAGTTGATGGACATTTGGGTTGTTTCCACCTGCTCTGACTTACCTTTGAAAGGCTCGTTCTGGTTGTTGTGTTGACAATAGGATGAAAGGGCACATCGGAGACAGGGAGGACAGCGAAGATGTTCTTGCAGGGATCTGGGTGACAGTGACTGATGTTCATGCTTGGGTAGACAAGTCACAAATGGCCACATTCTGATGGGTTTTTTTCACATAACCTGCTTCTGAAGCTTTCTCTGTTTCTTCTGCTTTTAAACCATCACTACTATTACATCGCTGCATTNTTTTCTCTGCTTCTTCTGCTTTTAAACCATCACTACTATTACATCGCTGCATTTTTCCCGACTTATAGGATCACATGTCTAACACCTCGATGTAAACACCTACATTTATCTTTCTTGCTGGGTATGTGTTAGGCATTTAACAAAGTCTTGGCTCCCCCATGGTTTGCCTGCATAAACCAACTGAATCAAAATCTGCAAAAGGAGAACTCTCCAGTGTCTCTACAGTTTCACTGTAAAGATTTCACGGCCTTACCCTCTAAGATTATTTCATCAAGTTCAATGGATATGTGTTCTTTAATTCTTTGCTAGCCCATTTTTTCCCTGANCTTTCTCTGTTTCTTCTGCTTTTAAACCATCACTACTATTACATCGCTGCATTTTTCCCGACTTATTGGATCACATGTCTAACACCTTGATGTAAACACCTACATTTATCTTTCTTGCTGGGTATGTGTTAGGCATTTAACAAAGTCTTGGCTCCCCCGTGGTTGCCTGCATAAACCAACTGAATCAAAATCTGCAAAAGGAGGAGCGCCTGGGTGGCACAGCGGTTAAGCGTCTGCCTTCAGCTCAGGGTGTGATCCCGGTGTTATGGGATCGAGCCNAAGCTGGAAGCCGTATGTAATAGATACTTTGTAGCTCTAAAAGCAGCACAATTCTCTGAGAATGCTGGTCTGTGACAAAAGAGAGGGCTCTATTCTGCGGGGCACCTGGAGGAGTTTGTCAACAAGTTTGGGAGTNCTGCAAAAGGAGAACTCTCCAGTGTCTCTACAGTTTCACTGTAAAGATTTCACGGCCTTAGCCTCTAAGATTATTTCATCAAGTTCAATGGATATGTGTTCTTTAATTCTTTGCTAGCCCATTTTTTCCCTGACAGTGTTGCTAACAATATTTCTGTAGCAGACGTCTTGTCTAACAGACTAGTTGAAATGTCAAAAGTCACAGGGTTTGAAAAGCTTTTCTCCAGTGCAATACACTCCTTCACACATGACATGGTAACTTGATTCGAGCAATGTCATAGGGGCATTTTCTTGGGTAGATTAAAATTTTGTTTGCACGCATTTTTCGATGGCTTTCAGCTGTTGAATAGCAATATATGTAAGAAGAAGCTGGAAGCCGTATGTAATAGATACTTTGTAGCTCTAAAAGCAGCACAATTCTCTGAGAATGCTGGTCTGTGACAAAAGAGAGGGCTCTATTCTGCGGGGCACCTGGAGGAGTTTGTCAACAAGTTTGGGAGTAGAAGTCAGAAAAGAGCAAGAATTCTCTGCATTTAAGGTGTCAACCAAGTAAGAGGTATGCATGTTCATGACATCAATAACAAACTTGATCAGATAAAATAAGGCAGCACTAACTGACCTGACTCAGGCCATGCAGGAAGCAGACAGCTATCACAAATCAAAGGGATGCTGGAGAATCTCCTTGAGGATTCCCCTTGCAGTCTTTGGAGGGTGCATTCTCTGATACTGGATGTTGTAAATGGACCGTCAGGTCCCAACAGGAAACAGATGGCACACTCAAATGGGATTATCATGGATAGTTCAATGAAGAAATTATTACAGAGGTATGGGTAGGGTTAAAAGAAAACAAGAGATGTGAACTACCTTGGAATTGTCAACAGTGTAAGCCCCTACCACCCATGTCTAAAAGGACAGAGAGAGGTTTCTGGACCCCAGGGAGCGGTAGCTATAAGAAAGAGTCGTTTTCTTCAAGAAGGAGCACAGCCATTGCTAATCCTCAGGGTGGTGGGGAGGGAGCTGGGACCCTCCAAGGGCCAGTAATCAAGGCCCCGGGGCAGATGGAATTGAGAAGAATGGAGAGTGGATCTGGATGTATAAGTAGAAAGTATCCAACACATCAACAAAAGAGCCAGGCAGCTTGATCTGAGCTTTTAAAAAGTACGGAAGTCATAAAAAAATCTCCTGGGAACGAGCAGACATTGTAGGCTCTCGGAAAATGGTATTCCAAGCAGCATGGAGAATCAAAACAGTTTTTAAAATAGGTCTTCTCTGGAAGAGAAAAGGTAGATATGCCTGGCAGTATGCTTACCGCATCTACCCAGAGAGGATTTCCCAGAACCTGGACTGAGGCACACACTGGAGTCACTGGAAGAAGCCATGACGGCTCAAAGGTCTTACTGGAAAGTACAGTGCCAGGCACTAGAGGGAAGATTTGTGAGCACACCACAAGGATGCTGCAAGAATGTCAGGCCCTGGGGAGAAGTGGGGAGCCAGAACCTTAAGAGCATGTTTACAGGGAGCAGTACTGGGGTTCAGCATCATTGCATATCATCTCCAAGCTTCTGTTCTTTCATTTCGATAGCTAAGTAATTGACAAGACCAGTGTGGGTCTTTGATTATGGGAACGGTCATGGACTATACACCAACAAAGAGAAAAGGCCCTGCATCTGTGCAAAGATCAGAGAGGCCTTCCCAAGAAGTCATAAGACAAGGTGCCGTGGGGTGCCACTCAGAAAATGAGACTTGGGGGGCAGCTCAGTTAGTTGAGCGTCTGCCTTCAGCTCAGGTCATGATCCTGGGGTCCTCGAATCAAGTCCCGCATCAGGATCCTTGCTCAGTGGGAGCCTGCTTCTCCCTCTCCCTCTGTCTCTCCTCCTTCCTATGCTCTCTCTCTCTCTCTCAAATAAAATCTTTTTTTAAAAATGAGACTCGGAAAGAGCAAGTTGCTATGTGAGCAAACCCAGACTATACAAGAGGGCCAAAGGCCCCTCCCCTGCACTCCAGAATTCTTGCCCCGTACAATGTTAAATCAGGAGGAAGAAAAGCAGGAACTGATACTAGCTGTCCTTGGGGGACAGCAGGCATAGGCCCAGCTGGACAAGCAGATCCGCATCCAGACTCGGGTACCTGGAGTCCACTGTTGTGACTCAGTCCCCCTGAGGCCAAATTCCCAACAAGGAAGGTCCCTGGAGGGCCAGAGGAGCAAGTCCCTCACCCCCAATGAGAGTCATCTCCAGAACAAGCCTAGGGCTCAAGGAAAAAACCTTAAGTACTATTTTGCTATTTTATCATCTGTATAAAGACAGTTTTCAAAAATAGGGTCCCTGTAACCCATCAGACCCTAAGGTCCATCTGAGCTGAATTCAGGGTAAAGCCTGGTGCTGTCTGGGCCCCTGTGAAGCTAGGATGTCCATACTCTACTTGTTACAGAGAAAATAGCATTTTGTGATCAGCTGTACCTGTGATAAAAAGCTTTCAGACATCCAAAAATTAAGAAAAGCAAGAGAAGCCACTCCAACCAGCTGGAAGTATCAGAAAATCCAAACGGAATTTGTTCATATAACTGAATGGACCAGGGACAGATCTGCAGATACGGTTTGATCCAGGCCCTAAAAGCTTTTACCAGAACCTGGGTTTGCTCACACCATTTCTTAATTCCATTCCTTCATGGCTCTCTTCTCAGGATTTCAAGATGGCTGGTCAGTCCATGTCCAGAAGGAAAGAGAGTCTGTCTCTCTCTCTCTCTGTTCTTTCTCCCTCCCTTCCTGCCCCACCCCCGATCTCCCTCTGTCTGTCTGGCTTTCTTTCCTCTCCAAGAGTTAAATAAAAATCCATGGCCTGGCTCTCACTGGCCCATCCATGAATCAATGCCTGTGGCCTGAGGAATGGGATATGCTGATTGGTTTAAGAGAATCAGAGCCCAGCCCTAGGGCTGAAGGTGGGATTAATCTGACCTAATCCACATGAGTGATGGCCCCAGAGGGAAGTTTCCCCAAAGGAAATTCAGTCTTGTGGGGAAGGAAGAATTGATGCTGAGTCATTATAAAGTGACAAGTGCTAAAGATAAAAAAAAACATACCATGCCTCCCTCTTCACAAGAAGTTAAAGATCCCTGAGGAAGAAACTGAAAAGGAGTAGGATGCCCACCCAGAGAAACTTCTTCCCAGCTGAGGTTTGTGCACATGGACAGGTTTCCTGGTTAAGCTTTCATTCCAGACCTTGACTGTTTCGGTCAAAGATGGCTGCCTCTTTCTCAGTTCCTCGTATACATCTCATGTTTGCCTACCCAGCACTCATTTCCCCTTACTCTCTGTATTCATAGTTCTGGAGGTCAGGAGGTCAGAAGTCTGAGTGTGGCTCAGTTGGATTCTCTGCTCAGGGTCTCACTGGGCTGAAAGCATGCTGGGGCTGAGGCCCCATCTGGGACTTGGGTCCTCTTCTAAGATTGCTGGCTATTTCAAACTTGAGCTCCTTATGATTGTATGACTGAGGTCTCCATTCTCTTGCTGGCAGTCAGTCAGGGACCTCTAAGCTCCAAAGGTCCACACTAGGTACTTGCCATGTGGTCCCCTCCATAGGTTCTCTCACACTGAATACCTCTGACTTCAGAAAGGGCCTAGTTCCTTTAAATGGTGCACCTGGTTAAGTCGGGCTTACCCAGATGATCTCTCTCTTGATTAAGCCAACAGATTAATAAAAATTAGTCATAGGAGTGACACTGCATCACACCCACAGGTTCTGCCTGTATTCAAGGGGAAGAGATTACACAGGGTATGCACACCAAGGAGCTTGGGGCCATCTTAGAATTCTGTGCAACGTAGTTTGGTAACTGAACTCTTCTGGAATCAGCCCTTTCCTGTTCGGTCAGTGTGATCTGGGGTAAAGTGTATCATCTTCAGATTCACAGTATGGAACCAGCACTGTGTGAGGAGGGCATGTTGAAGACATGGTGTGTAAGTCAGCTTTGGCTGCAGTAACAAATAACCCTGAAGTCTCAACGGCTTCCCATAACTAGTATTTACTTCTTGCTCCTGAGTATTCAGCCTGGTTCTGGCTCTGCTGGGTATTGGAATCCAACGGCAGGGTTGACATTGAAAGATGAACTAGAGTGGCACTTGCCAGTGTGACCCGCTGCTTCCCTGCATATGTCTCCTCATCTACATGTTGCCACACATGGAGAAGCAACTACTAAATCATGGCTAAATCATGTGAGCCCATTTAAGGCGGCTGTTGGTGGAATCTACCACTTCTGCTCACGTTCCAATAACCAAAGCCCAAAGCAAGCAGTGTTGAGATGCGTGACAAAGTTACATGGCAAAGGCTTGGATGTATAAGCCTAATCAAGGGAGTAATCAAAGGAACTGGGGTCATTTAGGCCACCACACACAGGAATGTTCCAGAGCATTTCAGAGACTGAAGCCAATTCCTTAGTCTTCTCCTGTCTAAGGACAGCCTCTCCCTCCAGGTCCCATCAGCATATGTCTAGTCTAACTTATCAAAGGCCAGGATGGAGGGGAAGACCAGGAAGGCAGGCAAGTTGCAGATATCTGTCCAAAGGTCAGACAAGCCCATATCCCTTTCAGAAACAATCAGTAACTGAGGCATAAAAGCAGAGAAGTATTAAATGAATCCCCTAAGGTGACTGAAAATCCGAGGAGTCACTGGACACCTGGGATGGATTTATAGAGCTGGTACTCACTCCAACACAGACTTTGGAGAGGTCCCACCTCGTCACTCTGTGGCCTGGAAATTCTGCAGTGTTGAATTTTATTTTTTTAATTAATTTAATTTTTAAAATTAAAAAAAATTTTATACATATATGTTTTCCAGGGAAGCAATACAGATGTTTTTAAAGGTAAGAATGGGCAGCAAACTTTTAANAAAAAAATTTATACATATATGTTTTCCAGGGAAGCAATACAGATGTTTTTAAAGGTAAGAATGGGCAGCAAACTTTTAAGGACAAAGAAAAATCAAATACTTAATATTAAGTACTTTCTGTGTTGTCACTCCCCATCATGACAGCATTTCTTTAGTAAAGCCAGGTACACACACACACCCCAAAGACACAGCTACCTCTCCTTGGCCATGCAGCCCATCCCCAGTAGCTGTGGTGACTCCCTGGGCGCCAGGACTAGAAAGAATAATGTAATTCTAGTTCCCACTGGCCGGATGGCATACTGAAATTTCAGGAACACTTCCAGCCCCCATCAAGCCAGGCTCAGCATCTGGAGTGGGCCTGAAGGTGGGAGTTCCATGAAAGGATCTCGCTGGCATGATATTCAAATATTTGATACCCACTATGGGGCAGGTCCTGACCAATCAGGACCATGGCCAGCACCCTGTAAACTGCAGGGGAGTCAGTGACCATCCCTGCATGGGTGGCTGGGTGGGGGGGATTGTAAAGATGGAGGCTGGGAATTCAAGGGCAGGGCTGACATTGAAAGGTGAACAGGAGCAGCAGCTGGCAGCATGACCTGCTGCTTCCCTGCATGCAAAGGACTGTGCATCTCAACCTGAGACCCCAGGGGTCCTGCAGGGCATAAGCTGGATTTGTCTTCCTGCCTGAGGCAATCACCAATTATATGTGCTGTGAGGCAAGCTGGCCTCCCGCCAGAGGAGGAGGTGAAGGGATTTACAGAATCTCTCTCTGATCTAACTTATCGGAGAAGTTAAAAGATACTCATCCAGGAGGCAGCACAGTGAGAGGTAAAAAGTCAAGATCCAAATCTTTACTATCTGAGGGGCCTTAGACTAGAGTCCCTTAACCTCTCAGGCTCAGGCTCCTCACTTAGAAAATGGGAATCATAACTGCATCCACCTGGCAGAGTTGTGATGAGAACGAAGAGAGCTAATGATACAGGCAGAGTCCTTAGAGCAGTGCCTGATGCAGAGCTGGCCCTCTGGGAGCCACTGCTGTCATCCAGCATGGGACAAGGGTCCAGGAATTTAATCAAAACCAAATGATCAGAAGGGGAAGGGGAGGTGGGGCGCCTGGGTGACTCAATCAGTTAAGCAGCCGATTCTTGATTTTGGCTTAGGTCATGATCTCACGATCCTGGGATGGAGCCCCATGTCGGGCTCCATGCTCAGCAGGGAGTCTGCTTGAGGACTCTCTCTCTCTCTCTGCCCATCTCCCTGTTCCCATGCACAGTCATGGTCTCTTCCCCCCAAAAAAATAAATAAATAAATCTTAAAAAAAAAAAAAAAGAAGGGAAGGTGAGGCACAAAAGCTCCATGTCATTGGCAGCGTCAAGTCTGACTCAAAGGGAAGTTGTCTTTATTGATGTTCCCCAGGAAAAGCCAAGGCCAAAGGAAAAAGTGGGAATACTGAGCTGGATCCAAGGCTGCTTGGACCTGATCGGAACCTGCACAGACCCATTATCATGCGACCCCCATCTCTGATCAGCCAGTCTCGCCCAGCTAAACTGGGGGGCTGGTGCTGTCGGTAACAAGATCAATGATCTGTGATTGAGAAGCCACGTGAGCTACCATTTCCCTGCCGGGATGAACGACAAACCAAATCAGACCCCACAAAGCACCTGTGGGGCCACACCTTCCATATGCCAGTCTTTCAATGTTCTAGAATAACTGCATGTGATATCTGAAAATACACCAGTCTCTACAACACCTACCCATGCTGCTTTTTAAAATCCACCCACCTCTTATGGAACGCCAGAGATGTTTGGGAACTTGGGCAGGCTTTTCATCTTATCTAGATGAGACGTCTACTGTGGACACGTGACCAAGAAGAGAACGCAGGGCATGCTGGTGGCAGAACACAAGTGTCCGGAACACCTAACTGGCTACCTAAGGGAAGTCATGAGAAATAACTCCGATTTTTGTTTTTGAGACGGTGTAATGCCTGGGAGGGGGCAAAGGACACTTCCATCCCCCTTTCCTGACCCGAAGGCCAAGAGCATCCTGCAGATTTCCAGAAGGAACTCCATCCCTCCCAGCCTCCAAAAGGATTGGGCCAGTGGGCTGACTTTGCTCTGCTGGGCAATAATCACACGGGTGACTGACTTACACTGTGTATTTTCTTCTATTTCAACCCATCTCCAAAGCCCAGAGCAACTTAAAACCAGGAGAGCCACCACTTTTGTCAAAAAAGGAATTTTTTGAAAGCTTAACTGGTAAGTCCACGGCCATTCATTCAGCTGACTCCCGAGGAAACGGAAGGAATCTGGAAAATGTATTTAAAAATTGATTTAACGTTGAGCCGTGTTAAATGTTTTAATTTCCAAGCAATGCAAAGCCCACCAAAACATCAATTAGTCCCAGCAATCAGGCAGGAATATTGGCTTCTGTTGAGGGATTCATTTATTTCAGCCCTGCTAAATATCTAAGAAGGAGAAATCCAATGCAGCCTACAGCTCCGAGGGAGGCACATTAAGCCAGAGAAGAAGCCAGATCAGGCCCTGGCTAAAGTGGTGCCTTTGACAGCGCCCGCCACTCCCTGGCATCTTTCTCTGGAGGGAAGGCAGTAACTTAATAGGAAAGGTCCTCTATGCTATTGACAGAAAACACCCTTCCCTCCCCACAGTTTCTCTGTCTCCAAGCTGGAAAGCAAGAGAGGCTGACAGGGGGCAGAGAATGGCTCCCTGCTGAGGACACAGGCCAGCTTAAGAACTTTCTAAGATAGTTTTTAACAATTACCCTTCCTTTCAGTGCCTTTTAAATTGCAAAGCCCTGGGGTCTCCCTGCCCCAGTGGAGGCTGTGGGTTGGGGTAAGGGTCTCACAGTCTGAAGTGCCTCTGTTTCCACTCAGCGGGGCCAGCTGCTCGGGCACCGAAGGGCCATGTGCATGTGCTGCTCACCACACGGTCTTGGGCAGGAGAACCAGTAGAGGACAGCCAAGCCAAGGACCCCAGGTGACAGGGACTCCTAGGAGACAGGAGTGCACACGAGGTCTCAGCAGCCCGAGGAGGGCAGACACAGCATGCTGCCAGCTCCCTGGGTCTCCCTCTGCACCACTCGATCTCCCAGAATGCTGTCTGCTCTTCTCAGACACAGGAATAATGACCCCAAAGCAGGGGGCGTTGGGGGGGGGGAGACGGACGCTGGGGAGTAAAAATTAAATGACATTGTGTGAATCAGCTTGCAGCAGAGCTGCCTTAATCCTAAGAGTCACCTGAGGAGATTGTTAAAAATGCAAATTCCTCAGGGGGTTCAGGTCACAATCTCAGGGTCCTAGCATTGAGACCACTTTGGGATCCCTACTCAGTGGGGAGTCTGCTTCTCCCTTTCCCTCTGCCCCACCCCCCACTCGCGCTCTCTCTCACTCACACACACAGTCTCTTTCTCTCTCTCAAATAAATAAATAAAATCTTAGGGAAAAAATGCAGATTCCAGGATCCTCCCCTGGAGACTGTGATTGAGCAAGCCCGGGATGACCCAAGGATCTGTATTTTAAGGATTCCTCCCAGGTGATCCTGATAATGAAGCTTAGGAAACAAGAGATTAAGGGCCTCACCCCAGGAAGGGCCTGTGGAATGAAGNAGCCTGTGGAGTGAAGGGAAGGAGAAGGGCATCTAGGGTCCTGTGGGGACACCACGTTCCGACCCTACTGGTTCAAGGGAAATTTGGTCCTGCTTCTCTACAGGGGATTTGGCAATATCCATCAAAATTACAAATGCATGCACCCTCTGACCCAGCAATCCCACTTTGAAGATTTTATCTTGCAGATAGACTCAAACAGATGCAAATGATAAGAGGTTATTCCCTGAAGCCTTGTTCATAATAGTTTAAAAAAAAAAAAAGAAAAAGAAAAAAGAAAAAAACGGAAATATCCGTCTGTAGACAACTGGTTAAATATAGCTACAGTGTAGCCAGAAAATCGACAATTGTACAGCTCCTATGTACAGATACAGAACTGTCTCCAAGATATATTGTTAGGTGANGCACCCTCTGACCCAGCAATCCCACTTTGAAGATTTTATCTTGCAGATAGACTCAAACAGATGCAAATGATAAGAGGTTATTCCCTGAAGCCTTGTTCGTAATAGTTAAAAAAAAGAAAAAGAAAAAGAAAAAGAAAAAAGAAAAAAACGGAAATATCCGTCTGTAGACAACTGGTTAAATATAGCTACAGTGTAGCCAGAAAATCGACAATTGTACAGCTCCTATGTACAGATACAGAACTGTCTCCAAGATATATTGTTAGGTGAGATATGCAAGGTGCAGAACAAAGGGTATAACAACCTTTTATAAAAATGCAGAGATAATCTATGGATGTGTATAGACCATCTCCAGATGAATACACAAGAAGCTGCTAACATTACTTGCCTCTGGCGAAGGGAACTAGGTGACAAGGGGACAGGGGACAGAGGAAGACACCTCACTGCATTCCTTTTCAGCCCTTACACATTTTGAATCCTGCACATTATCTCTTGTGTATGTTATATAATACACACAAAACACAATATTTAAAGATAATTTTTAAATGGGGGCGCCTGGGTCGCTCAGTTGGTTAGGTGTATAACTCTTGATTTCAGTTCAGGTCGTGATCTCAGGGTCCTGGGATCAAGCCCTGCATTAGGTTCCACACTCAGTGGGGAGTCTGCTTGGGATTCTCTCTCCCTCTCCCTCTCCCCCTCTCCCACTTAAATAAATAAATAAATAAATCTTTAAAGAAAAAATAACAATAATAGTAAATCAAAGGTCACAGTTCCTGCTTGCAAGTGCCACCTCTGGCCACCTGTGGCTGCAGAATTTGGGAATCCCCCAGTTCTCTATCCACAAGGGAAGGCTGAGGCAGACGGAGGGAGAGATTCACATCAGAAAAAGACAGAATGGAGGTTTTGAGCACCAAGTTCTTTTTGCTCACTGAGTATTTGCTCATGCTGCTCTCTCTACCTGGGACGCTCAGCCCCATGGGGCTGAGTCCATATTCTCCCCCAGCCTGGGCTGCAATTTAGACATTACTGTCTTTGGGAAGTTTCTATGGCCACCCCCCGGTCCCCCCAAGCCTAGGTCAGCTGTCTCGCCTGTGTGTTCCCTGTCACAGCACCTGTCATACTACCTCATGGTCACCAGGCTATGTATGCCTTCCCTCAGCCCCATGCTCGACTGAGAGCTCAGTAAGCACCAAGGACACATCTGGCTTGGTCACTGCCGTCTCCCCAGAGCCCAACACCATGCTTTGTCCAAAGATGGTGCTCACTAAAGATAGAAGGGGTCACAAAGAAGTGACAGAGGGGGAAGGAAGAGAGGAATAAGAAAGGCAAGGAAAGCCACACATCCCCAACCCCCTTATTCTAGATCAGCCCTAGTCACCACCACCTCCCTCTGCCTCCTCCCTTCCCCAGTTTTCCCAGATGTGAAGTCATCCTGTTCATTTACAAGACAGCCTTACCTGTCTTGCTCACCTNGTAATAGTTAAAAAAAAGAAAAAGAAAAAGAAAAAGAAAAAAGAAAAAAACGGAAATATCCGTCTGTAGACAACTGGTTAAATATAGCTACAGTGTAGCCAGAAAATCGACAATTGTACAGCTCCTATGTACAGATACAGAACTGTCTCCAAGATATATTGTTAGGTGAGATATGCAAGGTGCAGAACAAAGGGTATAACAACCTTTTATAAAAATGCAGAGATAATCTATGGATGTGTATAGACCATCTCCAGATGAATACACAAGAAGCTGCTAACATTACTTGCCTCTGGCGAAGGGAACTAGGTGACGAGGGGACAGGGGACAGAGGAAGACACCTCACTGCATTCCTTTTCAGCCCTTACACATTTTGAATCCTGCACATTATCTCTTGTGTATGTTATATAATACACACAAAACACAATATTTAAAGATAATTTTTAAATGGGGGCGCCTGGGTCGCTCAGTTGGTTAGGTGTATAACTCTTGATTTCAGTTCAGGTCGTGATCTCAGGGTCCTGGGATCAAGCCCTGCATTAGGTTCCACACTCAGTGGGGAGTCTGCTTGGGATTCTCTCTCCCTCTCCCTCTCCCCCTCTCCCACTTAAATAAATAAATAAATAAATCTTTAAAGAAAAAATAACAATAATAGTAAATCAAAGGTCACAGTTCCTGCTTGCAAGTGCCACCTCTGGCCACCTGTGGCTGCAGAATTTGGGAATCCCCCAGTTCTCTATCCACAAGGGAAGGCTGAGGCAGACGGAGGGAGAGATTCACATCAGAAAAAGACAGAATGGAGGTTTTGAGCACCAAGTTCTTTTTGCTCACTGAGTATTTGCTCACGCTGCTCTCTCTACCTGGGACGCTCAGCCCCATGGGGCTGAGTCCATATTCTCCCCCAGCCTGGGCTGCAATTTAGACATTACTGTCTTTGGGAAGTTTCTATGGCCACCCCCCGGTCCCCCCAAGCCTAGGTCAGCTGTCTCGCCTGTGTGTTCCCTGTCACAGCACCTGTCATACTACCTCATGGTCACCAGGCTATGTATGCCTTCCCTCAGCCCCATGCTCGACTGAGAGCTCAGTAAGCACCAAGGACACATCTGGCTTGGTCACTGCCGTCTCCCCAGAGCCCAACACCATGCTTTGTCCAAAGATGGTGCTCACTAAAGATAGAAGGGGTCACAAAGAAGTGACAGAGGGGGAAGGAAGAGAGGAATAAGAAAGGCAAGGAAAGCCACACATCCCCAACCCCCTTATTCTAGATCAGCCCTAGTCACCACCACCTCCCTCTGCCTCCTCCCTTCCCCAGTTTTCCCAGATGTGAAGTCATCCTGTTCATTTACAAGACAGCCTTACCTGTCTTGCTCACCTCTGTATTCCCAGCTCCTGCTTGACACATAGTAGGTGCCCAATATATACTGGTTGAATTTATTGATTAATACTGGTCAATGAAAGGAGGTAGGATGCAATGGAACCACTGAAATGCATTCAGTCCTGAGAGAGTCTGATTCAAGGAGTTCTGGGTGGGGTCCACGAAGCAGGCTGTTTTACAAGTTCCCCCAGGTGATTTGAAAGCACAACCAGAGTTGAGCGTCATTTACACAAGCTTGGTAGGGACTTTGGATTTTTCTTTGAATGCAGAGTCTCTGAAGATTGTGAGAGACCCCACTCTGAATCTTAGGAACCTCCCCGCCCCAGGCCGGGCAGGGGGGTACTAAGGGACAGAGAAGGGGGCTAGGGTGGGGGCCCAGGCAGAGGGTTGTCCCGCTCACCAGGAGCAGANCTGAGTTCTGGGTGGGGTCCACGAAACAGGCTGTTTTACAAGTTCCCCCAGGTGATTTGAAAGCACAACCAGAGTTGAGCGTCATTTACACAAGCTTGNGGAGTTCTGGGTGGGGTCCACGAAGCAGGCTGTTTTACAAGTTCCCCCAGGTGATTTGAAAGCACAACCAGAGTTGAGCGTCATTTACACAAGCTTGGTAGGGACTTTGGATTTTTCTTTGAATGCAGAGTCTCTGAAGATTGTGAGAGACCCCACTCTGAATCTTAGGAACCTCCCCGCCCCAGGCCGGGCAGGGGGGTACTAAGGGACAGAGAAGGGGGCTAGGGTGGGGGCCCAGGCAGAGGGTTGTCCCGCTCACCAGGAGCAGAACTGGAAGAGGGGGTCCGGGTGGGACTGGCGCTCGGGGGCGTGTCCAGCCAGGAGCGAGTGTTGGCGCCATCTAGTGCCCACTGGAGGCTCTGCAGTTGCAACGTGCTGAGTTGCCGGCGCTGGGCTGGGGTCACCGCCGCGGCGNGGAAGGGGGCTAGGGTAGGGGCCCAGGCAGAGGGTTGTCCCGCTCACCAGGAGGAGAACTGGAAGAGGGGGTCCGGGTGGGACTGGCGCTCGGGGGCGTGTCCAGCCAGGAGCGAGTGTTGGCGCCATCTAGTGCCCACTGGAGGCTCTGCAGTTGCAACGTGCTGAGTTGCCGGCGCTGGGCTGGGGTCACCGCCGCGGCGTTCTCGGGGCCCAAGGAGGCGATCTGCTCCGCGGACAGCTCCTGCAGCGGAGAAAGGAGACATAACAAAAGGGGGGGCAGCGCCCTCAGAGGGGCCCCTCTGCGGCCTTCCCAAACCTCGGTCATCCGCCCAGGGCCCGCACAACTTTGCCATACCCGTGTGTGCTCCTCTTGAGATTTTCCCTTAAAATCACATAGCTCTTTTCACTACTAGAATACATTTATTTTTTATTTTTATTTTTTTATTTTTTTAAAAGATTTTATTTACTTATTCGACAGAGATAGAGACAGCCAGCGAGAGAGGGAACCCAAGCAGGAGGAGTGGGAGAGGAAGAAGCAGGCTCCCAGCGGAAGGAGCCTGATGTGGGGCTCGATCCCATAACGCGGGGATCACGCCCTGAGCAGACGGCAGATGCTTAACCACTGTGCCACCCAGGTGCCCCTAGAATACATTTATTTTTTAAAAGGAAAATTTTAGGTGGAAATTTCCAAAAATGGAAGACCAGAGTAATTTGCCATCAGTAATCATTAACAATTATTCTTGTAGTAACAAGAAATGAACATTATTGAATTCTAGCTGGCTTTGTTGGCCAACAATGTCTGAACCCAAGGCCTCTTAAGAAATAATCATGAAGGGGCACCTGGGTGGCACAGTGGTTAAGTGCCTGCCTTCGGCTCGGGGCGTGATCCCGGCGTTATGGGATCGAGCCCCACATCAGGCTCCTCTGCTATGAGCCTGCTTCTTCCTCTCCCGCTCCCCCTGCTTGTGTTCCCTCTCTCGCTGGCTGTCTCTATCTCTGTCGAATAAATAAATAAAATCTTTAAAAAAAAAAAAAAAGAAAGAATCATGAAGAGAAGGAGACTTTAAGTGTTATAGAGGGTTAAAGGCATTTTAGCTCCAAACTGAGACTTCCTCCTTGAAGTAATCAGCATTAAAGGAGAGTTGAAAAGAAAGTCGTGACTTTCTCACCGTGTGATTTAATGTTGTTTAATTCAGTGCGAGATGCTTCCCCCCACCCCCCTCAGGAAGTCTCAAGTCCCCCAGGGACATCTCAAGTCCCCTGCCTGAGAAACACTGGCATAGAGGAGAAAACACAAGCCTAAAGGCCAAAGATCTGAATCTGCATCCCTATACTAGCTGTGTGACCTTGAGCAAATTTGACAGCCTCTCTGGGATTTTGGACTAGATGCAGAGAACTCCTCTCCTGTGTGGATTCTGATCCTCTGGAGTGACTGCCTGCACACCTTGGTGGGGGGGCGGGGGTGGAGGGGTGAGTCCTGCGAGGGCTCAGTGGAGGAAAGGTGTGATAATCTATTAGTGACGTCTGCCACAGCCATTGGAAGTGGGAACTTCTGCCAAGTGCACTATGTCTTTGAGGACCCTGAAACAAGACGTCTACTAAAGTTGCTTCTAGCTCAGAGGACCTGTGGCTAGCTACAGTAGGTCTGGAACGAGATGGGGTGGCAGGATTCTGAATTTGTAGAGAGGTGTCTAAAGTCATGCTGCTTATTTTCTAAGGACCCCCAAGATTCTGGGAAAGGGTTATGCCCCCTCATCCACTCCTCTTTCCTTTTTCATCCTCTCCTTATTCTCTGTCTAGGGAGATGTTTCTCTGGAATTGTGTCATTCCCTTGCTTAGAACCCTTTCCTGCCTCCCACTTCCAGGACACGGTTCCAGCTCCTGAAGGTGGCAATGGGGCCCTCATGCTTTGGGCCAAGCCCACCTGTCCAGCTGCTTCCCCCCAGACACTCTTCACTGCAGGAGAATGAGCACCCATATCTGTAGGCCTCAGGAGGCATCACCTTTCCATCCACTTCATTCTGCCTGGAACGTTATCTCTGACCTAGCTAACCCGTCATGCAAGGTTGGCATCACCTCTTCACTCACACACACACACACACACACACACACACACACACACACACACAC
>NC_048227.1:21566772-21691059 GCF_002007445.2 Ailuropoda melanoleuca
GCGTTATGGGATCGAGCCCCACATCAGGCTCCTCTGCTATGAGCCTGCTTCTTCCTCTCCCGCTCCCCCTGCTTGTGTTCCCTCTCTCGCTGGCTGTCTCTGTCTCTGTCGAATAAATAAATAAAATTTAAAAAAAAAAAAAAAGAAAGAATCATGAAGAGAAGGAGACTTTAAGTGTTATAGAGGGTTAAAGGCATTTTAGCTCCAAACTGAGACTTCCTCCTTGAAGTAATCAGCATTAAAGGAGAGTTGAAAAGAAAGTCGTGACTTTCTCACTGTGTGATTTAATGTTGTTTAATTCAGTGCGAGATGCTTCCCCCCACCCCCCTCAGAAAGTCTCAAGTCCCCCAGGGACATCTCAAGTCCCCTGCCTGAGAAACACTGGCATAGAGGAGAAAACACAAGCCTAAAGGCCAAAGATCTGAATCTGCATCCCTATACTAGCTGTGTGACCTTGAGCAAATTTGACAGCCTCTCTGGGATTTTGGACTAGATGCAGAGAACTCCTCTCCTGTGTGGATTCTGATCCTCTGGAGTGACTGCCTGCACACCTTGGTGGGGGGGCGGGGGTGGAGGGGTGAGTCCTGCGAGGGCTCAGTGGAGGAAAGGTGTGATAATCTATTAGTGACGTCTGCCACAGCCATTGGAAGTGGGAACTTCTGCCAAGTGCACTATGTCTTTGAGGACCCTGAAACAAGACGTCTACTAAAGTTGCTTCTAGCTCAGAGGACCTGTGGCTAGCTACAGTAGGTCTGGAACGAGATGGGGTGGCAGGATTCTGAATTTGTAGAGAGGTGTCTAAAGTCATGCTGCTTATTTTCTAAGGACCCCCAAGATTCTGGGAAAGGGTTATGCCCCCTCATCCACTCCTCTTTCCTTTTTCATCCTCTCCTTATTCTCTGTCTAGGGAGATGTTTCTCTGGAATTGTGTCATTCCCTTGCTTAGAACCCTTTCCTGCCTCCCACTTCCAGGACACGGTTCCAGCTCCTGAAGGTGGCAATGGGGCCCTCATGCTTTGGGCCAAGCCCACCTGTCCAGCTGCTTCCCCCCAGACACTCTTCACTGCAGGAGAATGAGCACCCATATCTGTAGGCCTCAGGAGGCATCACCTTTCCATCCACTTCATTCTGCCTGGAACGTTATCTCTGACCTAGCTAACCCGTCATGCAAGGTTGGCATCACCTCTTCCCTCACACACACACACACACACACACACACACACACACACACACACACACCCCACAGGTACTCTTCTGGCTTACGCCTTCCATCTACCATTAACACAGAGTGTGTATTCTACAAATTACCTATTTTTCCAATATGGTGGACTTGCAACCCACAGTCCAGGTTGAATCTCTAGGCCTACTGGACTGTGCTTTAAAAAAATAAATTCAAAGTGATTGCCAACATTTAATTATCAGCAGGTTTCACATGAAAATGGAGACCTCTGGAATCTTAAATAAAATAATTTTAAAAAATTAGAAGGAAGATCCAGCAATATTGGGCCCACATTGTCACACTTCCTTGACATGCCACAGATGAGAAGCAGCTTCCCCACTTAGACAGGGCTAAGCTTACACAGTTCACCTCAGACTCTACCCGGGCCACAGGCCACAGCACTGTCTTACGTTACTCCTAAAGCCCTGAAGGCGCTAGGTTATATTCCTTTACCAGTGTGTCCCCAGGTGCACCTACGAGTTTCTGAAAAAGATAAATCCCTGAACAAGGAAACAACTACAAAGTGTCCTCCAAACAAGACCAAGGGAAAGTGCTCAGCAACATGCCAGCATCCAGAGCCGCTGCCTATGCCCTGCAGAAAACCCCAGAGGGGAGGCTCCGTAGCCTTCGGGACTACTATTTATTTCCCCCCAAACAGCTATTTCACCCACTCTGTGCTGGAAACTGTCCTGTGTTGTGAAGTCGTTCAAGGTCGGCTATCTGTCTTGAAATGAACCAGTGATGTGGCATCATGGGAGTTTGCCCAACCTCGTTTGTGTGTCTTCCACAGTTGTGGTGGCTAGAATTTATTTCCAAGTTACCCAGCAAGCAAGAACACCAGGGCCACTCCTCATCAGAGCAGACTGTCCCCACCAAACACTCGCTTAGCTTGTATGGGGTCACAGAGCAAGGACCCCTCACAGACTACCCTGTTTCCCTAACCTCAGTTGATCCAATGCCACCTCCTCAATTCCTGCTAATGCAGTTTCTCACCTGTCCTGTTGAGGTTTTCTCAATACTTTTCTTTAAATCAACTAAAATATTTTTACTTCGATTTATTTAAAAAGGAAATGTTATACAGGTCCATAATCCCTCACCGGCAATTCTGAAGTCCAAAAAAAAAAACATCTCAAAACTGAAAGTTTTTCCCAAAGTTTAAGACAAACTTATTTGCCTGCAAAACCTATATTGACATAAGGCCATTTATAGTCTCTATTTATTCCAATTAGTGTGGCATCACCGACTTCTTCACAGAAATATTCATGTATAAGGTGCTTCTCCAGACACTGCTGGGGGTGTTAAATTACATACTGGAGATTCACAGAGTGATCTTTTTAAAATCTGGAAAATTCTGAATTCTGAAATGTATCTGTCCCCAAGGGTTTTAGACAAAGAAATATGAGCCTGTCATACCATCATAAATAGAAAATCAATACCACTTGCTATGAAGAGAGGACAATCATAAAAATAAATACAAATTAAAACATAAAATTTTAAGGAAAAAATGTGTTTAAACCTAAAATTATCTTGTGACCCATTCACTGTTGGCAAAAGCTCTCCTCTGGCCCTATCAGCAGAAATCTGGTCGCAAACCCCTAGAATCCAAGGCCTGCCATCTGTTCCCCGATGTGATTTGAAATGGGGTCAAGCTCCTATTCTCCTTGAAGAACTGAGTACCTACTTTGAATATCTCATCAGGAAGGCATTTGATTGCTGATGGCTGGAAATATGGCATCAAATCCTTGTCCAGCATTTGGAGCTCTTCCTTAGTTAATCCAGCTGGGGAGAAAAAGGAATCACGAGGGTTTAGCTCAAGCCATCGGAACTCCACTGGTTTATTAATGGTGCTGCATAATGTACAGATCTGTGTGTTCTAGGCAACCGTCATTCCTTACAAAAAGCCTTGAAAATCACACTGGAGAATCAAGTTCCTTAATCAACTCTGATTAAAAAAAAAAAAAAGTGGGTCACATTAGCCCTGATTGGTCTCCTACAACGAAAAGTAGGCCCAGAAGGAGCTTCACTTTATGTAATTTCAGATTGTGTATAAAACTACTTAGAAGTCAATTAAATCACATCCTAAACCACTTTAGTGTGCACAGAACCGTCAAGAGAGCTTGTTGAAAGAGCGGACTTGTAGACCCCTCATCTGCAACCTCAAGTCATGAATCTAGGTTCTACTGGAACTTTAGAGATGTTCACTACATACAGCCAAGGATTCTTTTATTGTTATTATTATTATTTTATTACTCTTTTGTTTTGCTTTTGTCCCCAGATGTCAGGTTGGAAAGGGAGAGAAGGCATGTTCGAGGTGCCTCTTACCTGCAATAGTCCCGAGCTCCTGCAGGACAGAGCCGGACCAGTCGGTGGGATCACCAAATACAACTTCTGCCTTCCTCTTAAACTCGGCCAAGACATGGGTGCTGCAGAGCAGGGTCCCGATTCTGGCCACCACCACCCTGGTTAAGAGGGAAGCATATAGTGTGAGCCTGGGAGACTCTCCAGACACGACGGGTGTGCAGAAGGTAGGTAGGTCCAGCTTCCAGAAAGGATCCAGCTGATTCCACTCCTTATTTTAACCCAGAAAAGTGGGAAAGCATCAGAAAGCAGAAAACATCTCACTGAATGAATGAACTGGTTGATCAATCATTTGCCATTTTGAACACTACTGGTTTGGTTACCTGAATTCTGAGATCCTTATGAGGGAGATTTCGGTGACGTTCATAGCACACAGGGCTACACCAAGTCCTACTAAGTGGAAGCTCTTCAGATCTTGGATAGTGTAGCCTGAATCCTCCAGGAACCCTTGCAGGATAGATTTAGCCTAGAAAAATAAGGAAGAATAAAAGGTGAATTATCCAGGGATGATGAGAACCCCAAGGCCTGAAGGGATAACTGAGTTATAGCTGTAGCCTCCTGACCAATCCCCCACTGTACTCCCCTGGACGTAACCCCCCCATCCAAACCATCCTAGCCATTGCCTCCAGGTTCATATCCCTAAGGTGCTGCTTCCAGTGAGTACATCCCCTCATCCAGAGAGGTGTGTTTTGGCAATGAAACTCTTGTATCCTTCACCAGCACTAAAGGAACTTTACCCTGTGTCTGTGTTTGCTAGCTTATTTTCTTCAGTCTCTCATGACCTTCAGATAGTTTGCTCATCTAAGTTCTCCTGCATCAGGATCCAAACTTTTCCAGCATGTTTCCAGAACTTTCTTTTTTTTTTTAAGATTTTATTTATTTGACAGAGAGAGAGTGAGAGAGCACGAGTTGGTGGGGCAGGGCGGGGGGGAGGGGGAGACAGCAGAGGGAGCAGGAGAAGAAGGCTCCCCTGCTGAGTAGGGAGCCTGATGCGGGACTCGATCCCAGGACCCTGGGATCATGACCTGAGCTCAAGTCAGACACTTAACCAACTGAGCCACCCAGGAGCTCTGAGTTTCCAGAACTTTCTGACAAAACCTGTTAATAGTCTGCTTTTTTGCCTTATCTCAAATCAGTCCCTCCATCTGAAATGTGCTTCCTGCCTTCCCAACTGTTAAAATCCAACCATCTTTTTATCTGGAGGGTTCAAGTCAAATGTTACCTTCTTCCTGAAGTCTTCCCTGACGATCTCAGCCATGGTGAAGTTTTCTTTCTCTAAAGCCCTACATTAATAGGTTTGTCCCTCTCTCTTCAATTCCAGAGAGAAGTGTAACAAATGCTTTGGTATTGAAAACCACAAAGGGATCTTTTCAGTGAGCTTTGATTTAAGGGGGCTGCTGTGTAGGGTCCCTGAAATTCTTGCACAGTAGCCATTCATTGTTCATGACTTTCCCTGAAGAGCTACCCCTCCCACACTCTTACTTCACATTGTTCAGGTGGAGCTAACATCTGAGTTCCAGTGATGATGCTATGGCCCAGTCCTGACTGGTAAAGTCATCTCTTAGCCTGGCTGCCATGATTTGTTATAGACTGGGCCTGTGATCCAGTCAAAACCAACCAGGACTTTAAATGGAATAACTAGGGATATCCTAATTGAAATAGCAGAATAAGACAGCCTTCTTTCTCTGGAAGGAGAACATTCTTCACTTTGAACTGAACCTTGAAAGGATAAACACCTGGATTTGCTAGAATTCACCACATGCAAAGAGCCTGCCTCTGACTGAAGCCAACACAAAGGAAAGCAGGGTCAAAAAATGGTGAGAGACAGATTCCTGACCATAGTGTTGAAGACTCTGGATCCAGCCATACCTGAACTCTACACTTGAACTTTTCAGTTATGGGAGCCAATAAATTTCTTTGCGTGGTCAAACCACTTTGAGTTGGTTTTTCTGTCACTTGTAATGAAACGACCCTGATTCATTTAATCTACCTATGTTGGACCTGAGGAAGGATTCAAGTCAATCCTTTGGATGTGAGCTGTATAATAAAGTCTGGATGCTCGGTGCTCATAAGGACAGGTGCAAAAGATAACAAGAGGACAAGAGTTCACAAGGCAAAGACGGGAAGGAGACATCCAAGGACAAACATCTGAATGGAGGGAGAGTCACAGGGATCCAGCAAGCCTTCCCATATCCTTTTACCATCAGTTCATCCCATCACACGGTAAGAATCATTACAGTGTTAAGAGAAAGTGTTAGCAAAGATTGGGAAATGTGGCGTTGGGTTTCCACTTTTCATGTCTCTTGCCTCCCCATCCCCCAAGTCTGTTTAAAAGCTACCTTTCCAGAGAAGACTGCCTGATTCCCCAACCTCAAATAGCCTCCCTCCTTGACTATTTCCATGAACATTTTGCCCATTTTCTGTTATCAATTATCACAATTTTAAAACATTTTTCACTGTGCTCACCTTTTTTGTCTTGTACCACCAAGTAGAATCCCCAGAGACACAAAACATATCCAGCTAGTTCACCATCGTATCCCTACCACTTGGCATGATGCCTGGCACACGGTTCAGTCCAATAAGGACGTTTTTAAATGAATGAATGACTATCTGAGTGAGTGAGCTATGGAAGTTGTAGGCAATATGTACTCCTTTGAAATGGCATCAGATTGCTGCTTTCACAAGTTGGAATGGCTTCAGGGAGATTTCCTGTTTCTGCAAATCAGACTGATCAGTGTCTTCATGAAATTGCCCTCAGTGATTACAAAGCTCGCAGGTTCCCCAGGGGAGTTTCAATAGTATCACACTCAGACTTAATTGTCTCTGAATGGGAATGTATATCTAAAATAATAATAGCTAATATTTCCTGAATGTTTGCATGGACCAGCACTTGACATACACCACCTCATCTAGCCTTCACAACTACCCTGTGAAGTATTTTTTTAAAGATTTTATTTATTTACTTATCAGAGAGAGAGAGAGAGGGCAGAAGCAGGGAGAGCAGCAGGCTCCCCACTGAGTAGGGAGCCCAATGCAGGACTCGACTCCAGGACCCTGGGATCATGATCGGAGCCCAAGGCAGACACTTAACCAACTGAGTCACCCAGGCATCCCAGCCCTGTGAAGTAATAATATTATTCTCATTCCCACGGATAAGGAAGCTGAGGCCCAGAGAGGTAAAGTAACTAAGCCACGGCTACACAGCTGGCAAATAATGGTGCTAGGACTAAAACCCAGGCATTCCGACTCCAGAGCCTGTACCCTTAGACAGTGAAGATGTTTGGGTATGAAGAGAAGAAAGAGAGAGATTTGAGGTCACTTTTGAACTTTTCCTATTAAGTCTTCACAATCAGGTTTCACTGTTGACTCATAACAAT
The DNA here is from genome assembly GCF_002007445.2 of Ailuropoda melanoleuca. Taxonomy (NCBI): domain Eukaryota; kingdom Metazoa; phylum Chordata; class Mammalia; order Carnivora; family Ursidae; genus Ailuropoda; species Ailuropoda melanoleuca. Next base: position 21,573,727 of record NC_048227.1, read on the forward strand.
TTGTGCTCCCCAACTATCAGGTGTGTCCATTTTAAAATGAAAGTGCAAAAATACAATTCAAATAAAATTACTTTGAAGATGCGGTATTAAATTGTCCCTGCCACTGGAACCTGGAAAATGCAAGCTCAGCCTGCAAGGTGATAAGCCAAAATATATTTACTTGAATGACTGGACCAGTGTATCTATAATGATTCCAAGACAATTAATACTAACACTTTTAGGCAATATTAGCCCTTTGAAAAATGAATAGCTGTAAGATTTCAATCTCTCCGTTCATCCCTCTGGCTTCTCTAATAGTTTTTTCTCCCCCTTATATTGGCTTTTAAACTGAACTCTGTTAATGTAGTTCCACCAGGTCTGACTATTAATCTAGAAACATGCATTTAAGGGTTTGATTGGGAGTGAAAGTTGAAGAACTGACTGCAAATGATATATGCAAATGATATATGCAAATGTTAGGTTTTCATATCCTCTTCAAACATATTGATAAATCTCACTGGCATCCATGGGAATTAAAATTGGTGCAAAGGGAAAGAGATACTCTAGTTTCTAAGTTGGATATATTTTTCTGTTTTCTCCCAGACTGTAAATAGAAGGATTTTAATATCCGTGATGTGGCACTTCTCAAACAGTCAAAATCAGTCATTACAGAATGTCGCATGGAAGGAACCTCATATTGCTGGGTTTAGACCGTCTAGCAAATGAGGCGAGATGCCCGAGAGAGGAAGTGTGGTGGTGGTGATGATGGTGATAGTATGATGATGGCGTCAGTGACCACAACAATGAAAACAATTAATTTTGACTGAATACTATGGGCCAGGAATTGTTCAAAATGTTTCACATGTACTGACTTGCATAATCCTTATGGCCAGGGTCTCCATGCTGCCCAGCTCCGGGGTGGGGGTGGGGGTGGTGCAATTCACATTGTGTCCTGTTTGAATGGTGCCACTCAGATTTAGGGGACATGGCAATCCTGACTTCAAAAAGCTCATGCGACTAGGGGACACGCATTGGTTTTGCCTGCCCAGCACCCATCCTCCCTTTGTTTGAGAACACCATGCTTTCCCTTGGGTGGACCGCCCTATATTTGTTTCCTCTTGTTGCCTTAATAAATGACCGCAGATTCGGTGGCTTAACACAACACATATTCCCTTACAATTTTGAAAGGTCCTAAGTCCTAAAATGGAGCAGCCGGGTGAGTTCCTTCCGGAGGCTCTAGAGAGAATTTATTTCCTTCCTTCTTCTAGCTTCCAGAGCCTGCCTGTAGTCACATCCTCCATCTTCAGAATCAGCAGCCTAGTGCCTTCAAATCTCTCTCTGTGTCCTTCTGCTCCCATTGTCTCACGGCCTGTCTCCTTCTCATAAGGACCCTTGTGATTACACTGGACTCATCAGGAGAATCATCCTATCTCAAGATTCTTAAATTAATCTGATCTGTAAAATCCCTTTTGCCACATAAGGGAACATGTTCAAAGATCGTAGGGATTGGGGCACAGATGTCTTTGGGGGCCTTATGCAGCCTCCCACACTCCCATTCCCCGCTATCAGTTCATAGGGCCATGATGAGGTGGACTCCACTCCCTGACGCATGCCTGGCCAACCACCATATTCTACTCTTGATCACAGTGACGGCTTGGGGTGGGCCATTGCATGATCGGAGTCAATGCTGGGACTTTTTCAAAAATTAATGCAAGAGGGGCACTTTTTTATGGGGATGCTAATTAGATAATATGTAAACCCAGTGTTGAAAATGACGACTGAGGGAGGGCTGCCGGAGCATGAGGATACCATGGAGCAGCTAAAACTCCCCTTTCTAGCAATACAGTGGGTTAATGTCCCTCCCAGTTGAAACAATTAAATTCTGGAGAGAACTTCTTCTTTAACTCATGACGGATTAACTGACACAGAAACCAACCTCCTAAGCAACGAGAACACTGAAGAGAATTTATGAAACAACTGTATTCAGACACTGGACAACAGAGAATACAGGACTGTAATCCTGAAAGAGGGAACATAAATAAGGAAAGCCCGAAAATTGCCCTTGCTTATTGCCCAGAAGCAGTTTCCAGGCCAGGGAGCAGGAAAGATGAGCTGGGAACACAGAGATTCAAGGTCAGAGAGGCCAGGGCACCTGTAATCTGTTGGGGGTAAGTACTGGAGAGTAAGAAACTTCAGAGAGAGAGAACACCAAAAGAGAAACTTGGCAAAAGAGAGAGAGGTCTTCCCCTGTCTGGCTGAGTACTGACCTCTCTACACAGGCCAGGAGTGAAATCTACATAAATATCAGGAAAATTCATCAGAAAGTTGATAGGATGAACAATTCTCAGAGCTCATGTGGAGTTGGAAAGAGATCACATTCCCACCAGCCAGAACAGAGGGGTCTTGAAATACACAGAGCACAGTCTCCAGAAGAATCATGTCTGAATAACAGATAAATTAACTACAGAATTAAGGTCACTCCGGACTCACCCTAATAATGCTCAAAAGGAAGGCTTGGGGCACCTGGGTGGCTCAGCTGGTTAAGCGTCTGCCTTTGGCTCAGGTCGTGATCCAGGGTCCTGGGACTGAGCCCCCCTCAGGCTCCCTGCTCAGCGGGCAGTCTGCTTCTCCCTTCCCCCAGCTTGTGCTCTCTCTCTCTCTTTCGCTCTGCTCTCTCTCTCAAATAAATAAATAAAATCTTTAAATTTTTTTAATTAATTAACTAATTAATTTTAAAAAAGGAGCCTCAAAATCAACCTGATTTGAAAGTAATTTAAATGTATGCCAGTAGTGATCTGAAGGGGCAACTGCACCCCAATGTTTATAACAGCAATGTCCATAACAGCCAAACTATGGAAAGAGCCCAGATGTCCATCAACAGATGAATGGATAAAGAAGATGTGAGATATATATATATATCCCCACATACATATATGCATGCAATGGAATATAACGCAGCCATCCATCAAAAAATGAAATCTTGCCATTTGCAAAGACATGGATGGAACTAGAGGGCATTATGCTAAGCGAAATAAGTCAGTCAGACAAAGACAATTATCATATGATCTCCCTGATATGTGGAACCTAAGAAACAAAACAGAAGATCATAAGGGAAGGAAAGGAAAAATAAAACAAGATGAAACCAGAGAGGGAGACAAACCATAAGAGACTCTTAATCCTAGGAAGCAGACGGAGGGTTGCTGGAGGCCAGGAGGCAAGGGGGAGGGATGGGGTAAATGGGCGATGGCATGTGATGTAATGAGCACTGGTTATTATATAAGACTGATGAATCACTGACCTCTACCTCTGAAACCAATAATACATTATATGTTAATTAATCAAATTTATTTATTTATTTTTAAAGACTTTATTTATTTATTTATCAGAAAGAGAGAGAGACTGAGAGAGCACAAGCAGAGGGAGGGGCAGGCAGAGGGAGAAGCAGGCTCTCCACTAAGCAGGCGCCTGATGCAAGACTCGATCCTAGGATCCTGGGATCATGACCTGAGCTGAAGGCAGACACTTAACCAACTGAGCCACCCAGGCATCCCTAATTAATCGAATTTACATTTAAAAATTGTTTAATAAATAAATAAATGCCAGAACAAAGCCCAATAACCTTCAAAGGAGTACAACTAAATCAAACACTCAAAAATGCAGAATTCACAATGCCTGTTAGCTACTCAAAATCACCAGCCTTGCATATAAAATAAAAATACATAACCCATAACTAAGAGAAAAATTAGTCCATAGAAACAGACTCAGAAATAACTGATGACAGAATTAGCAGCCAAGATTTTAAAGCAGTTATTATAAATACTGTATGTTCAAGGACACAAAGGAAAATATACACAAAATTAAGACAAAAATGGAATACTTAAAAGATCAAGCAACATCTACCCACCTGTCCTGGGGTCCATTCTGTCTGCTGGCTTAGGGAAGCCACAGTGTCAATGGAGCTGAGATCCAGCTGCTCCAGCTCACTTTCATTAAGAGTCAGAGCGATGCGCCCCAGAGAGGCGATATGATATTCTTTCCAGTAAGAAGGCAGGTCCCAGACCTTCAAGTGAAAAAAAATCCAGATCAGACTGACCATTTCTAACAGTATTTTAAACAAACATAGGGTAAATCTCTTTAATATATAAAGTTCTTTTATAAATCAATAAGAAAAAGACAACTGCATTTGTTCTAATATATATACGTATACATACACATATATACACATATACATATATATACACACATATATGTGTGCATGCGTGTGTGTATATATATGTGTATATATATACACAAAACATGAACAGAACAACTTTATATCATGGGAATTTATTGGTCTGATTTCTTGGCCCTCATCTTGATTTGGCCACATAGAGAGAGGGTCCCTGGCCAGTGGACTAAGGTTTTGTCTGAGATGACAAGGACAACTCAGGGGATGTGGCGGAGGGTGCTACAATCTTCCTTATTGTAGTTTGAGGTTTTGACTTTTTCTGGCTAAAGAGGCCATTTATCTTTGTAAATACAAAACATTTTTGCTTTCTCCAGTTTTCTGTTAGTGGTGAAAGAACAGAAACAAAGTTTTACTGATTAAAAAAAAAAAAGACATGAACAAGAAATTCACAAAAGGGGGCACCTGGGTGGCTCAGTCGTTAAGCATCTGCCTTCAGCTCAGGGCATGATCCCAAGGTGCTGGGATAGAGCCCCGCATCGGGCTCCCTGTTCCGCTGGGAGCCTGCTTCTTCCTCTCCCACTCCCCCTGCTTGTGTTCCCTCTCTCTCTGGCTATCTCTCTCTCTGTCAAATAAATAAATAAAAATCTTAAAAAAAAATTCACAAAAGAAGAAACAGACATGGAAAAGAGTTCAGTCTTGGTCATAATTTTTTAAATTGTACATTAACAGCAATCAAAGAATACCATGTTAGCCAATCCTATTGACAAGCAATAAAAAGAACGATCATTTATGGTATTGAAAAGATATAGGGTAAAGGATACCCTCATTTATTGATGTTGAGAATACAAATTGGTTCATACTTTTTGGAAGAGAATTTGGTTATATGTATCAATAGCTTTTAAGATGTTTATATGCTTTGACCCCAAAATTCCACCTCTGGGAATTTAGCCTAAGTAAATAATGAGACAAATGCCCCCCAAAATATGTACAAATATGTACCTTGAGGCATTAAAAAAATATAAGCAACCTAAAAGTCTACCAATTTGCTAAATAAATAAGGACCAGAAAAAAAGGACCAACCATAAAATGAAATATTAAATAACTATTTAAAATGTTGATATAAATCTATAATTCTGATATGGAAAAATATGCATTTATACTGTTGGGTGTCGACAGCAAGTTATTGAAGAGTGGGTGAGCATGACACTATTTTTTTCTAAATATATGTGTGAGTATACATGAAATATATGCACGAAATATAAAAATACATTTTATACACAAACACAGAAGTCTGGAGAGCTTCAGGTGAATATACCAAAACCAGTGCTTTACAATGCTTAACAGTGCTTATCTCTGGATAGATTATGACAGATTTTCTTGTTTATTATTTTCCAACTTTTCTACAATAAACTTGGGTCATTTATTAAAAAAGAGTTATAAATGTAATTTTAAGGAACTTCATGTCTTAACCCCACAAGGATAACCAGATATTCTACAACTACCAAATGGCTGAAATAAGCCACTCAAAGGGAACTTTATAAAGATGGGAAAAGACTTGTAGTCCCCTTTTTACTCCTTCCTGCTATGTTTTCAGACAAATTTGCAATGGATTCTGAGAAAATCTGCTGTAGGCAGCAACTGAGGTTCTCCAAGTGGAGAGAGAAAAGGCACAATTCCTGGAAACCGTCTCAATCAGAGGAACCAGAGAACATCCACAGAACTTTTTACTGAGTGTCCATGAGGTTCCAAGACACATCTCCGTTCTCTGCCACAGACCTGAGAGGGAGGGAGGGAGGCACTAGAAATTTCTCATATGTGGACAGCATACCTATGGCATGGAGTTGATACAGAGAAATTGCAATGGGACAACGCACGTGAAAACTCCCTGAGCTGGGCTTTACGTGCAGCAGTGCTGGGACCGTCGTGCTGGGCTTTCCCCTCTGTTGAATGCTCCCTCCCTGAGGTGGGCTTTACCTGTACTGCCTTCTCCTTTAGGGTCATCAGCTGAGGTGGGCTGAAACCCCTGACGGCCCCCAGAAGCTCCACATGCCTGGTAAACGTGTGTTCCTCCATGCAGAGCAGGTCCTCGGGGGCCCAGCAGGCATTGGCTTCCGCCAACTTGAAGATGTCACCAGAAGAAGGAGCCATGACTCCATGGCAACCTCAAGAATGGGGAGGAACAGAGGAAAGAGAGCTTCAGAGAATGTTAGTTTTTACTGGAATGAGTAATCTCCTTGTCCAGATGGATTTATTCATGAGAGGCAGCGTGGCATAGACACTGAGAGCAGGGACGCGGGGAGCAGCTTGAATCCCACTTCTGCCACTTCTTGCTAATTACCTGGTAACAAATTCACGGAAATGCCAATTTTTTGCACGGCCACATGCACACGGTAGGAACTCTGCAACATTATAGTGGGGTTCCAAATTGCCTGGAGGAGAGGGGGAGCTGGTGGTGAACGGTTCTGGCTTCAGATTGAAATCCAAAGCTATTTAGCCCTTCTCTGCCTCAGTTCCCTCATCAATAAAATGAGGATAAAATTATCTCATCAAATTTTTGGAAGGATTAAATGTATTATTATATATGAAACACTCAGAACAATGTCAAGTATACAGTAAGCACTCAATACTACCAAGCTATTTTTATTAGTTATGTTACCAGCAGCTGCCACCTCATGCATTTGTTTGCAACTCAGAGTTAAGGCTTCCAGAATTACGAGGAGGGAGCACTTCTATCTAACTGTGGTAAGGGTGGAATGCCTGGGTGGCTCAGTCGGTTAAGTGTCTGCCTTTGGCTTGGGAGTCAGGCTCCCTGCTCAGAGGGGAGTCTGCCTCTCCCTCTGCCTGTCCACCCCACTTGTGTGCACTCCCTCCGGCTCTCTCAAACAAAATCTTTAAGAGTGGGAAGGGATAATGATGTGCCATTGTGGAGGCTATGGCCTTCCCACTTTCTGGGAAAGAGGAGAAATGGGCCTGTTGCATTTTCCTTCCCAACAGGAGAAGCCCATCCATTTCAGTCTTTGACTAAGTTGAACCTCACCTGGCCAAACCAGTTAACATCATCAACACACAAATGAGGCTCCTTGTCTGAAGAGCAATGCTGGCTTTCCTGTTGAGGCAGCTGTCCACCCCTGAGGACACAGACTCACCACCTGAGCCTGGGCATCCCCAAGCCCTGTGGCCACTCCCTTCTCACACAGCCTCTTGGTGGCAACTCACTGGACTGCAGTCAAGAGGTGAAAGCAGACTAGATCAAGGTCACCACGTGTGGTCCTCAAGCATCTTTACCACAAAAGACACATCCTTCCTAGACTCCCCCACTTTCCAGTGAAAACAGCATCCAGTGACAGTAGAGAATTAGAGAGGAACAAAGTGGTTATACCATGCAGCAGGGACTTGGTCTTATCCCTGCTGTGGTCCCTGCCTGGCACATGGTAGGTGTTTAGCAAGTATTTGTTGAATTAGTCAACACAGCCACACAAATTAACTAAAACGAAACCAACTAGTAATTCTGCTGATCCATTCATTACTATAAGCACAGCAGTAACGAAACCCAGAACCACTAAAGAAAACTCAGACGATGCCGCTGCAACAGAACGTCCTCCCCAGAGTATGGCGAGTCTTACTGTTGCACACCCACATGCACAGAGCAGGAGGGCTGCCGTGTGACAGGTGCACTCTTGGGTTGTGAGGGCAGCAGGAGCCACTGGCGATCGACACCAGCTCTGGGTACAAATCCAAGAGCTGCCATTGCTCACTCCGCAACTTTCGCCAAGTCTCTTAATCTCTCTCCAAACCTCAGCTTTTCTTGTCAAGAAAATGGGAGCAAGCACAGGACAGAGGCGCATGGAGAGAGGACCACCCCAGATAAACATAAATCGGATTGTGACACTTCCTTGCTTGGTACCTCCATGAGACCCCAACCCAAAGACAAAGACAAAGTCCTTAGGGCTTCCTTTATAAGGCCCTACGTGGCCTTGTCTCCTGTGCACTCCAGCCACACTGGCCCCTCAGGTCCCATTCCTTTCTGTTCCTGTTACACTGCCATTTGCCTGGAAGACTCCAACACCGCACGTCCATGCAGTCCGTGCCCACACTCCCTGGGGCTTTCCTGAAACGTTCCCTTCTCAGTGCAACCTACCTCCACGGTTCTCTTTGCAAATTGTAATCCCCCATCCCCACTCCCTGACCCCTTCCTAACCGTGCTTTGTTTTCCTTCTTGGCACTTAACCATCACACAAAATACTATGTCTTTTACTTACTATGTGTGTAATTTATTGTCAGGCACCAGCCCCCATGCGCCAGCCCCTTGAAAGTAAGCCCTACGAGGATAGGGATTTTTGTCTGTTTTGTCCACATAGTCGGTGCTCAATAATTATTTTTGCAGGAATGAAAGCAAGCACTGACTGCCAGCTATTATTTTTTTTAAAGATTTTATTTATTTATTTGACAGAGATAGAGACAGCCAGCGAGAGAGGGAACACAAGCAGGGGGAGTGGGAGAGGAAGAAGCAGGCTCATAGTGGAAGAGCCCAATGTGGGGCTCGATCCCACAATGCCGGGATCACGCCCTGAGCCGAAGGCAGACACTTAACCACTGTGCCACCCAGGCACTCTGCCAGCTATTATTATAATAATTATTATTGGGTCTGATTAACCTTGTCCCCTCCTGCTTGGCACAAGTCTGTGCTCGGTGGGTACACAAAAATCATAAAACTAGCTAACACTTACAGAGCATTTCCTACACTGTCTGGCACTGTTGTGAACAGCCTTACAGGTTTCTATCCACTAACCCTCCTAACAGCCTGAGGAGATAGGGACTTTCATTCTCGCATCTTACAGAGGATGAACACTGAAGCACAGAGAGGTTAAAGGGCTTACCCGAAGTCCCACAGCCAGTAAGCAACAGACCCAGGGTTCACACCGGGCCAGCCTGGCCCCAGCTCTGCAATATATAGTCACTCAGCCATCTACACCCTTAAGGCAACCCTTTTGAAAGGTTTGTTGCACATGTTCACCATTTAACTGACTGGCCTGGGTAAAGAGCACAAGACATGATTCCAAATCCTTTACTACAGGGGTCATTCTTTGGCCTGTGGTTTTTTGCCATTCTGCTGCTTTGCAAACATTGCATCCAATCCCCTGAACAAAGGAAGCCTCTGGATGCCAGGGACTCAGGCCAAACACCACTGCCACGACTGTGGCTCAGACACCCTGGAAACACTCACCGGGGCTGGGGGCAGAGCGGGGGTTCTTCTCACTCATGTTCCGGACAGATTCAAAGACAGCCCACAGGAATTCTTGCGGGGGGAAGGTCCCGGCTATCCTGGCAGCTGTTTGCTGAAGGATATCAGGAAACTGTGTGCAGGAAAGAAGAGGAAGGAGGAGGAATAAATAATAGTTGAAGGACACTGAACACAGATTTAAACTGCGATACCACTTAACTCCCTCAGGGGCTGTGTTTCTCTTTTTTTTTTTTTTTTAAGATTTTATTTATTTATTTGACAGAGATAGAGACAGCCAGCGAGAGAGGGAACACAAGCAGGGGGAGTGGGAGAGGAAGAAGCAGGCTCCCAGCAGAAGAGCCTGACGTGGGGCTCGATCCGATAATGCCGGGATCACGCCCTGAGCCGAAGGCAGACGCTTAACCGCCATGCCACCCAGGCGCCCCAGGGGCTGTGTTTCTCTTATAGAAGCTTCTTATATAAATTTATCACCTAGCTCAACTAATTTGGTCTCTACAAAGAATCATACAAAATAATACTTAACCCCATTAGCAATCCAATAAACGTTCAATAGCACCAGTCTATGTTGTTTTTCACCCATCCGATTGCCAAAAATAAAGTGATAATACCCAAAAAAAAGATGAAGTGATAACACTTAATGTGAAGCAAAATGCAGTAAAGAGGCGCACTTATTCTCCTGCGGAACTGTTAAGCAGTGCAGAATTACCGGAGCAACCTGATAAGATCTATAAAAAATGTAGGTGAGCCTACCCGGTTTTGGTCTGGTATTATTCTTAAATTTTTCCTAAACTTTACATTTATCAGAACAAGGAGAAAGAGAGGGGGCGCCTGGGTGGCTCGGTGGGTTGAGCGTCCACAGCTCTTGATTTTAGCTCAGGTTGTAATCTTGTGTTTGTGGAATCAGGCTCTGTGCTCAGCAGGGAGTCTGCTTGCAATTCTCTCTCTCTCAAATAATTAAATAAATCTTTTTTAAAAGGAAAAAAGGATTATCTCTAATTCTGAGCAGAGACTAGCAACGAGGGAGCTTCCAACGCCATTTCTCATCTACAACCAGTGCGATTTGTCAAGACCCAGGATATTATTGGTAGGCCCAACCACGAGTCCAGGGCATTTATCAAACTCGCTCACAAAGCTATGCATCACTGGGTCCCACTCTGCCCAAAGAGAAAACGCCTCAGGTTATAATAGGTCCTCTTTCTATTTTAACCTTCAGGATTAAAGTCCCACTCTAACCCAGTAGTTCCCCATCCTGGCTGTAGGTGACAAGCACCTGGGAAATCGCCAGACACCCAGGCCCCACCCTGGAGATTCTAAGACCATTGGCCTGGGGTGGAGCCATGCAGGTGTCCTTTCAGAATCTCTCCAGTGATTGTCACGTGCCGCTGAGGTCACACGCAACTCACAAGAGACACAGTTAACCTCTAAAAAGCAAAATGCACAGCAGAATGAACGGTACTTTCCATTCTGTATTTTTTAAGGGAAGAACATATATAAGCAGGAGGAGGATTTTTCTGAAATGGTGCCTAAGTATCTGGGAAGAGGGGTGCCTGAGTGGCACAGCAGTTAAGCATCTGCCTTCAGCTCAGGGCGTGATCCCGGCGTTATGGGATCGAGCCCCACATCAGGCTCCTCTGCTATGAGCCTGTTTCTTCCTCTCCCACTCCCCCTGCTTGTGTTCCCTCTCTCGCTGGCTGGTCTCTATCTCTGTCAAATAAATAAATAAAATCTTTAAAAAAAAAAAAAAAGAATCTGGGAAGAGTGATTGCCTCTGGGGAGATAAGCTAGGGACCTAGAAGTGGGGGGTGGGGTGGAACAGGCTGTCATCCTATAGCTTCTGGTATAGTTGAAATTTCTTAACCAGGAGCATGTATTACTTGTCTTATTAAATATTTCAGTCATCGAAAAAAAAAGTAGAGAGAATAATACAACACAACACCCATGTACCCACAGACTAACTTAGGAAATAAAGCATCACAAATATAATTGATAGGTCCTTCCCTCCCTCTTTGGTCTCCTTCCTTCCCCAGAAGTAACCAGCACCCTGAATTTGGCATTAACCATTCTCATGCACTTCTAAACTTGACTTACATCTGCACCGTTTCTGCATGTGCTTAAAATTAATGTAACTATTTTCAGGGTGAAAAAAAAACAAAAACCCACCGCCATTAAAGCATTTTCGTAGTGAAAAAAAACGATTAAAGTATTTTCACAGTGAAAAATATTTAACTAGTATTTATTTATTTAGTATCCTCCTGCACATATTCTTTTGCAACTCACCTTTTTTAACCCTGCACTGTGTTTCTGAGATTTAACCGTACTGAGATAAAATGTTTTCAATTTAAAAACTGACCTTTGGAAGATTAGGTAAGTATATCATATATATGCACCTGCTAGTTATGACTATACGGACACCCCAGGAGATGATTTTACCATGACTGGACACCGGAATGTGTGCTGTGTGTGAACCTGGGTGACAGGCTGTGTGTTCAGGTTCTTCTGAGCACGTATGACAACGTACAACTTGCACGCACACGTACAGGGATGAGAGTGTGTGGACGTGCCTTGCAGTCCACCTGAGTCATGCCCAGCAAACATTTACTCCCTCCCCACCCTCCACTTCTGCATGAAGGAGACGACTTCCTGCCCCACTGAGGTGGAGCTTGGTCATGTGACTTGCTTTGGCCAATGGAGAATGACAGTGTGCCGTTTCCCAGCGTGGGCCTTAAAGAAAATTGCACTTTGGTGCTCTGTCTTCTGGAGTTTCAGACCTTCATGGTGAGAAGAACAAGCTCCAGGTAGTCGGAGCCCCAGAAGCAGACCCTGGAAGCAGAGCAGTCCCGGTGACCCACAGACCAGTCCGCAAGAAATTAATGCTTATTGTTGCATGCCAATGAGATCATGTAACTTTATTATACAGCAAAAAGATGACAAATTTGTGCTTGTTTGGCACAGCTCTTGGGCCTATGCCACCTAACTTTTGGAGCGTTGCTCCAAGCAAAGTGTGTGCCCAACAGCAATGCTCCATAAGGATTTGGTTTTGGATTAAATGTGTTTGCACATGTGATTGCATACACTGGACAGATGTGTGCATGTGTATATGGCAGTGCTGGATGTTAGCCCTCAAACAGGCGTGCATGTGGGAAGCACACAGATAGCAGGGTGGTAACTGACCTACACCTCCCAGTCTGGGCACATCTGCCCAAAGGGCCATGTGAAAAGCCCAGAGTTGGTTTCACTGCTGCCTCACTCTCTTTTCCCAAAACTTGGACATCCTGGAGCAGAGCTGGAAACATCTGAGCCCTTTGAGGCAGGGAGGAAGAATCCAGAAAGCAAACAGGCAGTAAACCCAACGGGGTATATAACTGACCACACTTTCTCTTCCCTTTAAACCCCTTCAGCCTTCCAAAGATGGAATACAGAGGTACCTTTGTGGCAACAGAGCTTAATTCGTCTCCTGAAAAAAGTACTAGAAAGGGCCCCAAGTCCTTCATAGTTTCGGCCGTCCAGTTCTGGGGGAGTCTAGAAAGAGATGATAAGCAGTCAATTGAAACACTATGCTGTTGTCCCGGTCTTCCAGCATCCTTTTCTTGCAAGCACAGACCAACTTCATGCCTGGACAAGTCCCATTTCCCCGACCAAGAGAACAAGCACGTGATGCAAGCTATCACATACAGGACACCAAGTCGCCCTTGGGAATTTTGTTGGAACTACTAGAGAAGCCCTCTTTCTCCTGGTATCTCTAGCAATAAAGAGAATATTGGAAGTCGTTCCCATTACCAAGTGGAGAGAATAGAGGCCACACCAAGGAACACAGAGCTGAAGGATGGGTGGAGCAGGTTGCTGACAACATCGGTCCTCTGGACCCAGTCATGTCTGAAGCATACTCCTGGAGTTTTCCATTACATTCTGTTTCGAACTCAATAAATTCCCACTTCTTTTTTAGCTTGAATTGTTGAATTTCTGTTACTTACATCACAGCCTGTCCTTCCTCCCCCTCCTCTTCCATTACGGGCCCCATTCTACAGATGTAGAAATTAAAGCACAAAAAGATTAAGTAGCTTTTCCCAGGTCACATAGACAATAGAGGATATACACAAAATTTTAGCCCAAGGAGTTGGCCTCCCGAGTCTATGTCCTATGTGCCTGGGACACAGTAATTACTCCAGAAACATTTGCTGTTTAACCGCTGACTGATGCTTAGGTCCTACACAAATACCTGCCCCAACTTCAGAAGACTGTACAGGAGAAGAACAGTTCTCTGTCCCCCTGCCCCCCGCCCCCCACCCAGGGCCAAGCCCAGCACTCCTCACCCATGCTGTTCCAGGAGCCTGAGCCTCACCGCAGCCTTCTGCTCTGGGCTGAGGTCTGGGCAGGCTCTGAGCCCATGCAGGGCGGTGGCCCAGGCCCGGGCGGAGACCCCGCGGTGGAGGACGGCTGCTGGCAAGTGGCAGAGCAGTTTCCCCATGATGTCAACCGCGTACTCATCAGCAATGGAGTTGTTCTGAAACCAACAAGCGGAGCTGATGGGAAGATCCAGCAGGGCTCAAGGTCATGTCCCCTCAACAACACATCCTGATCCCCAACCTCGTAAAGGTTCCAGGACCTGAATCACCCACCCTACCATGGACTAGAAGAGACAGCACGGGGTCTGATTTTACACCAGGGAGGCAAGCCTCGGAAGTCTAGTAGGCTCCACCAGGGAGCTGGTGTGGGCAGAAGACTTGGCACGTGGTGAACGCTCGATAAATGAGGACTGACGTCATCGTTGGTACCATTGCTCTGAGGATACCCGGAGTTCAATAACCATGCTAATAATACCAGAGCAAGAATAAAAACAGCACCTCAAAATCTGTGCAGGACTTGAAAGCCTCTAAAGCTCTTTCCCCAAATGACGCAAGTAGGTAACAATCTGAGTGTTTAATACATGCCAGGCAGTGTTCTAAGAGCTTACAGGTTTTAATCTTCATCTACAAAGTAATTGTTAGAGTAAGTACTAATATCACCCACTTTTTAAAGATAAAGAAACTGCCAGCCAGTGGCAAGGCTAGGATTCACACTCAGATAGTGTGCCCTTTGGGCCTTGGCATTGAACAATATATTGCCCATTTCATGCCCTCGATAACTCTGTGCAGGAAGTGCTCTTACACCTATTTTAGGGATGAGAAGATTGAGGCTCACGGAGGGAAATGACTTGCCAGAAGCCACATAACCAATCACTGCCAGAGGCCGGCCGAGATCCCAAACTCTGTACTGTGATCTTTCTAGTCCCCCAGAGCAGCCTCCCATCATTCAAGCCCCAGGATGGCAGTCCTCAGAACCAATGGCCAAGATTGTCCCACTCAGGGTCCCAGGGTCAGCTTTGAGACCCACAAGTCAGACTTCTGGCCATCACCACAAGCTCAAGGTCCCAGCCAGATCCCCTGAGGGTGCCCCAGCATGGCCACAGACACCCAAAGAGGAAGGCACATCAGGGAAAGTGTCATCCAGCGAGTTTCCTTACCAGGCACTGCTGTACCTTCCTAAGGACTGAATTCTTTTTGTGGGAATCTAAAACCAAGGAGTCCAACTGACTCTTCCCCAAGCTGATCAAAAACGGCACGCACTGGGAAGCCGGGACAGAAGCCAGATAGCGAGCCCTGGAAAGAGACGGGAGAATGAGAGGAGGAAAACAATGGCTGCTCTGCATTTGCCCCTGAAATCAGCCTCCACATGCACAACAGCTTATCCCAGGGCTGTTCTTTAAATGTTTTTTTCCCCAGTGATGTCGTGGCTCCTCCTGGGAGGGAGCACCCAGCATGCCCCTCTTCTGTGGGCGGGAAAACAGACTTCCCATCATGCCCCTCTTCTGGGGGGGGGCCAGACTTCCCATCACGCCCCTCTTCTACGGGCAGGAAGCCAACTTCCATCATGACTCTCTTCCACTCCCCAGTAGCATTGATCAGAGAATGGGGTCTCCATAAACATATGTTGACTGATCGACTGGTTGAAGGGAGATGAAGACAAAGAAAGAAAAAGTAGAAGTAAGAGATAAAGAAGAGAGAGAATAAAATAGAAAGAGAGAAAGACAGACAAGGAGAGAGCAAGAAAAAATAAGAGAAATGACACCTGATTCTGGCATCGCCAGGCCAGAGCTCCCCCCCAAACCATGTATTCTTAACAGAGGCAATATGGCCCCCTAGGGGGAAAAACTGGTTCAGGTAGAGAGAGGGAACAAAAAAAGAAAAAAATCTTAGTTATTACATGATTTGTGACCCATTAAAGCTCAACACTATTCAACAAAATCTTACTCCTGGAATTCTCTCATCAGGAGAAATTAAACTGTTCCCTTTAGGGAGGCAATAATGAAACAAAGGTTGAGAAAGACTGCTCTAGACCCACATGGCCTACTCATCATGACCTCGAGACTACCGAAACCAAATTCTACATGTTCTTCCTCCTCTATGCCATCCCCAGTGTCTTTTTCCCTCTATCCCCAAATGCGTCATTGCTACCAGCTTAATATTAACTCAAATCTGTTCTTGCCTCTCCATTCACAGTACTGCTATCTTATTTATCTCTTCATTCATTCAGCAAATATCTGTTGCATGCCAGGCATGGTACTGGGCACCAGCTACAACCATGAACATGGCATGAGGGGCAGGTCCCTGCTCTCAGGATGCTTCATTCTAGTAGGTTAAAGATAAAAGAAACTGGTGAATAAAACAGGCCATTTCAGCCAGTGATAAGTAAAGGAAGAAAACAAAATGACTCTGCAATGGAGAATGATGGTGAGGACAGCTGGGGAGCCTGTTCTAAGACACAGGTGTTTAAGTTGAGATGTGGATAAGTGGAAGGAGACAGCTATGCCAAGGTCCAGGCTCTAGAAATAAGCTTTCATGTCTCCCTCCTTCTGGCCAGGCCCCCTGCATTCTGAACGCTATGCAGACAGAGGTAAAGATCTCTCTGAAATATAGACCTGAGGATCTGTGCCCAGAATATAGGTGAAACACTTCATTGTGTCACACAACCCTTCCCTGATTTGACTGTGCCTTACCTCTCTGGCATTCTGTCTCCCAGCTACTCTGCAGATACACACCCTTCGCTTCTCTTGCTTTCTGCTCAACCAAACATCCCTTGTGCCCCTGGAGTGTCCGTCTCAAACTCTGAAATCCCAGCTCTTTCTCTGAGCTTTAGTTTAGTCTCCGCCAATTCTCAAGTCTGAAGGAGTCAGGCCCCGTCTGTGCCCTGTACCTGTCCCCTTTCCCATGGTAACAGCACAGGGCTTTTTTGGAGAATCACCCTCTTCACTTGAAATCCTTGTGGTTTGGGGTGGACCCCACTTCACTCCCAGCTCCAGGGGCACAATACCAAACTAAGCCAGAGTTATCCATCCCCCACAAACCCAGTCAAACCCACAACTTACTGAGGATGAGAAGAAAAAAGTCTTTTAACCAGGAAGATATGAACTTGCATCTGCCAGAGACCACCACAGAGAAAGAAGTTGCCTGACATAGAAGCCTACAAAAGAGAGCAGGGCCAAAAAGACACAGATGGCTGACCACTGAGCCCCTGGATCCAGCCACGCCTGAAGTCCATCCCTGGACTTTCTAGTTACCTGAACCAAAATTGCCTTTTCTTGCCTAAGCCAGTTTTGAGTTAAGGCTTTATCACTTTCAACCAAATACTAACGTGACATTATAATTGGTTTCATGCTTGTATTCCCCTCCCAGAGACTATAAGCTCTTATAAGGGGAAAATAAATTATCTTTGAGAACTAGGACATAGTAAGCATTCAGTGAATATTTTTTGAATAAATTAAGACAATTAACAGCAAGAGAAGGAAGAGCAAAATAAAGAGAAAAAGAGTATCCGGACTGTGTTTGAAAAGCAGGGCTCCCCCTCCCAGGCCTGAAAGCCCACATAAACCAGGAGAAATCCCCACGATTCACATCAGCTCTGATCACCCCGGAGCCTGGGTACAGCTGGGAGGCCAGCCCAGATGGGACCTGCCTCACCAGAACTCACTCAGGCTTGGATTGCTTTGGTTTTGGTTTTTAAATAATAGGAGGAAAAAAAAAAAAAGCAAGAGATTCTGTCTGAAATATCTATGTGGGGCTCAGAATTTAAATCCTGGTTCACAAGGGTCTGGAAGGCACTCTCCACTGTCTCTGGTTCCTCACAAAAACCTGCAGGTGAGATGACTTGGATAATTCCCATCAGTCTCACTGTTGGGCCAGAGAGGGGAGCCAATGTTCACTTACGGGAGCGCAGCCAAGAGGAAAGATGGCATAGAGGATCTGGAGACCTCCCAGTATTTCCACGCCAAACAATTAACCTGGAAGATTAAAGCAGTTCTGGGAGTTTAGACCAATAATCATAAGAGCAAACAGAGACTGTGTTTTCCCTGGGCGAGGCACTGCCCTAAGCGCTCTGTATATGTTTACTTATTATTTAACAGAACACCCTGCAATGTAGGTACCACTGTGCCCAGTTTAGGGCTGAGGACACCGAGGCAATCAGAGGGTGAACACAAAACTTTAAGTCTGAGAATATTCACCTTGTTTTGCGTATAACTGCAAGAAAGTGAGATGTGAAATTAATTAAACAAGGAGGCCGTTAGACTGAAGCGGCCCTAATGACACGGCACCCTATGCAAGCAAAATTGAAGTCTATAAATGCCTCAAGGTTATGAAATCAAAACACTGATAACAACCAATCACCAAGAGCCAACCAGGCTTTAAGCTATAGCCCAATGATTTCTTTCTCTGCACCTGCACCTTCTCTGTATATGTCTTTTCCCCCCACCAGAGCCCTCCGAACCACTTCCTGTTCAGTGCTGCCCGATCCCAATCAATTTTTGCTCAGAAATACTCTTAAGGGCCGCCTGGGTGGCACAGCGGTTAAGCGTCTGCCTTCAGCTCAGGGCGTGATCCTGGAGTTATGGGATCGAGCCCCACATCAGGCCTCTGCTATGAGCCTGCTTCTTTCCGCTCCCACTCCCCCTGCTTGTGTTCCCTCTCTCGCTGGCTGTCTCTATCTCTGTCAAATAAATAAATAAAATCTTTAAAAAAAAAAAGAAATACTCTTAAAATTTTTAATATGCCTACGTTTACCTTTTAATAGAGATATAACTTCACTGTCCCTCGGTTTGGGATTGGTTAGATAAGTCATGGTATATCCATACAGCTGAAAGCTATGCATTATTTTGTTTCAATAAGGTAGATTTATATCTACTAACATGGAATGATGGCCATGTCCTATTTTATATATATACATGCCTCTGCTAAAGTTAAACAGAACAATGCATAGAGTATGAACGCATTTGTGTTTTTTTAAATTACACGTAAATATGTTTTATATACACAAAAAAAACTTTCAAAGTCAATAGCAAACTTTTCCTGGTGGTTTACCTTAAGAGAGACTCTCGGGGTGCCTGGGTTGCTCAGTCGGTAAAGCATCTGACTTTGGCTCAGGGAATCATCTCAGGGTCCCAGATCGTGCCCCGCTCAGTGGGGAGTCTGCTTGTCCCTCTGCCCCGCCCCACCGCTAGAGCACTCCCTCTTTCCTCTCTCTCTCTCAAATAAATAAATAAAATCTTAAAAAAAAAAAAAAAGAAAAGAAAAAGAAAAGAGGGACTCTCAATCTCAGCATCTTTGAGATTCTGGGTTGGACAACCCTTTGTTGTGGGGCTGTTCTCTGCATTGTAGGAAGTGAGAAGCATCACTGGCCTCTACTCACTAGCCGCGTCTCCCCCAGGCGTGACAACCAAAAGTGTCTCCAGAGATGGCCAAATAATCCTCCGAGAATCACTGCTCCAGGGGAAATTTTACTCTCTATATATTGTTTTATTCTTTAATAATAATGAATGTGTTTTCCACAAAAGTGTAAACAACGAAGGCAAATTTTCTAATTCACTGGTATTTGAAGGTCCTGAGAATTGAAGGACTCTAGGTAAGGAGCTTTGTTGGAACAATTCTTCTTCCTTGAACATGGAGGTCTTCCTCAAAGAGGGTCTGACCTCCACCCATTGGATCAGTTTGATGAGTATAAAGAAGACCACCATACCAAATTATTGCCAAAATAATTTGCTTTCCTCCCTGCCTGGGCAGGACTTTTAATACAGCTCAATAGTTCTCACCAGGGAACCGTTAGAAATGTCAGTTATCAGGCTTTACCCCAGAAATTGCAAGTGAGGCTCTGCAACGTGTGTTGCTTTTTTTCATCTGTGTTTTTTTTTTAACAGCTTAATTGAGGTATATTGATATGCAAAGACCTGCACGGATAATGCGTACACTTTGATGAGTTTGGACATATGCAAACACCCGTGATACCATCACACAATCAAGGTAATAGACACATCCAACACCTCCCAGAGTTTCCTTTATTCCTTTTTGTTTTTGTTTTTGTGGTAACATCTACTTAACATGCGAGAGACCCTCTTAACAAATTCTGAAGTACACAATACCACATTGTTTGTGATAGGCTCTGTGTGGCATAGCAGATTTCTAGAATTTATTCATCTAGCAAAACTGAACCTTAATACCCCTCAAACAACTGCAGTGTTCCAGGCAGTGCTGATACTCAAATTTGAGAACCACTGACTGAATGCAAGGGAATGACGGGGCTTTGTGAGAATTTTGCCTCTTCCTCAAACGACCTCAAAGGATTCTACACCAGGCTTTACGCTTACTTCCTGGCTCTTGGGGAGAGAATTCATTATTTGGAAACTTTTCATTCGTATCTACAAACGCCAGGCCAAAGTCGGGCAGATGCCTCATGTATCTGCCTGCTCACCCTCTCAGGACTCTGTACCACCAAAAGTTTAGACTCCCAAGTCCAAACGCTGTTCCCAAGACCCGATTTTCCTTACTTAGATCCAGTGAAAAGTCGGTTTCTGCCTCTGGTCTCCCCAAGGGGATAAAGAGTCTCCCTAACCATTTGGAAAATGAAGTATTAGATGAAGAAGAAAATACTCTTACTAAAGTACTGTTTCCATTCCAGACTACCCCTGGAAAGGACAGGAAGGAGGGAATGACCTTCAGTCTCAGAACATAATTACGGACCTGCCAAATGGTGTACCCTACAACTGGATTTTAAGGTTCAGATCTGAGTTTAGAATAACCAATCTGGTGAAGCTCTGACTGACTGGGGTATCTGGAGCTTTTAAAAAAGAAACTGGAGAAAACCTGGCTCAATATTTGGCCCCACATCATCATCACTTGCATGGGAATAATTCCAGCACAGATATCTTAAGCCACCACAGTCAATTCAGGCCCACGACTGGGGCAGGGAGAAAGAATCAGAAGTTCAAACGTGCTGTAATGGTACCTGATACGGTGACAGCAGGGAGAGGTTGTTCTCAAAATAGTGGAAATGGGCCAGAAAGGAGTCCGCACTCATGGCATCTATGTGGGAGCACGTCACACCTTTGACCAGCTGCCCTGTGCTGGAAAACAGAACAAGGGACCCAGGAGAAGAAAGGGGTGGGGTGGGAGGGGAGAGAAGGGGCATGAAAAGGCAGATCTGATGGGGCACAGGCTATAGACTGGACTGTCCAACTCTCCTTCCTGGAAATTAGGCTCCAAAGGGCTTGTCAGTCCCCAGGCTGAGTATACTTGCCTACCTCAGGAGCTCCTCGGGCCTTCTGGTCGACTTTGACAGAAGCTCATACAGGAACAAGGCCTGAGAGAAGAGAATGGTTTGCTGACATGGATGGAGCACTCACTTATTTACTCACCATGATGAGCACGGTGTGGGGTCAGGTTATGTTATTTACCCAGGCCCACACAATCGCTAGGTGGTAGAGCTCGGATCTGAACTGGTGTCAGAGTGATTGCAGAACACATGCTCACACACCTGGAGGATCCCCTGTGCTCTAGAACACGAATGAGAAGCAAAGTTGTCGGGCCGCAGGGCTGGAGGGTTTTTTCCTATGCTTTGTGAAGCTGCTGACCAGTTGAGGACCCTCCATAGCCCCTATGTCCATGCCCACCTGCTAGCTCCCAGGAAGCAAAAGCAAAAGAGATGGATGAATAGACCAGGATGGGCTAGAAAGTACCATCAATAAAGTTACTCCTGCTTGCAGCACACGCTCCCTCCAATCGTCCCAGATGGGCATTCTAGAAGAACAATACCTAGTAGACAGGGGAGCCATTTGTTTTAAGGAACGTAATTTTACAGAACACCTAACTTGCTTATGCGATCAAGTATGACATTCATCTATTTTATAGACTCTGAAACTTTGAACGTAATTCCCCAAACAGCATAAATTATGAGCCAGCATTAGGCAGAGGCTTCTGTGATGTGGCAGCCAGGCCCAGGAGAAAGGAACAGCTAGGGAGGTAAGTTCTGGAAGCTCTATGTGCGGCACCAGACATTTCCTGAGGCACAGGATCAAGTTCTGGGACCTAGTCTTCCCCATCGCTAAGATTCTCTCTCTCCCTCTCCCTCTGCCCCCCGCATCCCATCCCGGCAGGCGCACATTCTCTCTCTCTCTAAAATAAATAAATAAATAATTTAAAAAAGAAATTATCCCCATTTCACAGAGAAAACTGAGGCTGAGCGAGAAGTAGCTCCCCCAAAGTTAATAAACAGCAGCACCCAAATTCATGCTCAGGTCTTGTCCAACTTAACACTACACTGTTCTGCCCCCTGAGTGTAATCACACAGAAATGAATTTCTTTTACCAAATTAACCTTAAAACAGGACTTTCCCACAAAGCAGAGAGTCAGAAATCCAGGAGTGATCTGGGCATCGTGGCTGTGACATTGTGATTTACAATAAGAAACCTACGTTTGGTTTTATCCTCGTTTCTGGCACCAGCTCCTAAAACCCTGGGAATTTCCTACGTGAGGAGAGCAATCAAGGCCTCTTATGTTAATGAATGACTTTTGGAAAGCACCTGAGGGTGGAGGGATGTTGCTGGAAGAACCAAACCTGTGACTGGAGGGTTGGAACTTTCAGTCCCACTCCCGACCTCCAGGGAAGGGAGAGGGGCTGGATGCTGAATCAGTCACCAATGGCCAACGATTTCATCAAGCATGCTTACATGATGAAGCCTCCATAAAAACCCAAAAGCACCTGGTTCAGAGTTTCCAGTTGGTGAACGGGTGTAGGTGCTGGGAGAGTGGCACATCTGGAGAGGCCACGGAAGCTCTGCACCCATTCCCCACACCTTGCCCCACGCATCTCTTGCCTCTGGCTGTTCCTGGGTTATATCCTTTTGTAATAAACTGATGATCTAGTAAGGGAAATGTTTCCTTTGAGTTCTGTGAGCCGCTCGACCAAGTTAGTCTAACCAAAGTGGGGGCAGTGCAGTCATTGGAACCCTCGATCTACAGCTGGTAGGTCAGAAGCACAGGGGGCAACGAGGACTTGAGACTGGCTTCTGAAGTTGAGGGGCGAGGAGTGTAGGATTGTAGGCCTGAACTCTTACCTGTGGGATCTTATGCCATCACCAGGTAGACGGTGTCAGAATTGAGTTGAGTGGTATGACAACCAACTGATGTCAGAGAATTCTTTGTTGGTGTGGGGAACCCACTCCCCCCAACACACACACATCCAAACTGGTGTCAGAATCCTTAGTGGTCGTACCTGACTCCTCCGAAGCTCCTTTTCTTTTAGGACTGTAGTGTTAAATCCAGGTTCCCTTCGTAAATTGAAGAGAGACACCTCCTTAAAGAAAGCCCCTCGTATTTCCACAATGCCTGAGGCAGGATCTCCTGCTTCGATCATCTGCCAAGAGTGAGGATAAACATAATAACCACCTTGTAGAAGGTCCACTGAACTTTGGGTATGAGTCAGGCACTGTGTCAGTGCTTTCAGAGGCTGTAAAATCCACCATGTCTGTTCAGCAGCCCTATAAGTTGGGGGACTATCCTTACTCCCTATTTTGCAGGTAAGAAAGCTGAGGCTTAATAAGTAACTGGTTGAAAGTTGATAAGATTCAAGCACAAGTCAGTCTTTTTCCAGAACCCACACTATGTTAACCAGACGTGCTATTGCTATATGCAAGGTGTTGGTATTTTAAGCCAAACTCCTTGGGTTTGGTTTCTTAACAGATTTTGCAACTGGATGCAGTAGGTCTGAGAAAATAGGATGCCAAGTGAGAAAGAGGAACATAGGTGTGACTTCAGATCATGGAAGGAGCTTTCAGAAGCACTCTGTGAACTTCAGGATTCATTTTGAGATTTGAAAAACAAACTTTCAAAACATTATTACATCGAGAAACCTAATTTAAGAAAAGTCTTCCAGAGTCAACTGGCTAAGGAAAGCACCGGGGTCTGGGAAGAAATATAGCGTGATCCTTGGGGCGCCTGGGTGGTGCAGTCGGTTAACTGTCCGACTCTTGGTTTCGGCTCAGGTCCTGATCTCAGGGTCATGATATCAAGCCCCCCAACAGGCTCAGTGGGGAGTCTGCTTGAGATTCTCTCTCCCTTTCCCTCTGCCCTTCCCACTCATGATCTCTCTGTCTCTAAAATAAATAAATAAATCTGGAAGGAAGGAAGGAGGGAAGGAAGGAAGGAAGGAGAATGTAGCATGACCCTCTTTCTAGAAAAGAAGGAAGGTGGCCATCAGGGGAAGGTTCAGAACACACCCTCACCAAAGGCTGGGCTAACCCCAGCCCCGAGTCAAGTCAATGGCCCCAAATCATAGCACACTAACAAAACCCCAAAACCTCGTGCTCTGTGAGCCACATGGCTGAGGACCCAATGTCTTCGTCTCACCTTGCTGAGGACACCTTGCTTCTGGGCAGGCGACAAGTCGGACACACGCAAGGACACAGTGCTCCTCAGGACCTGCAAGAGGTCCCTGCGATCCATGCTGTAGAAGGCCTGGGTGCCAACCCCGGCCAGCAGCACACCCATCTGGCTGACGCTGTAGAAAGATGGCACCTGGGGAGACCGGCCACGAGGAGGATGAAGTTCTGCTCTGGTTTCTCACCTGGCAGACACTTAGCCCACTGCATGCCGGGTATCTGGATGGGTGCCAGGGGCACGACAGGGAGCAAGATACATGCTGCCCTCCCAGACCTACCTTCCTTCCTTCCATCAGGAAAGAGAGTCAATATCCAAACACAACACGTGAGACAAGTGTCTGCCCAGGGCATACTATGCCGTCCGAGGCCACAGTACAAATATCAAAAAAGAATGACCCATGCACCACAGCTGGCCAGGCAATGGGCTTTTGTGTGTGTGTTCAACTTGGACTAGCTGACATCTAAAAATTGGGGAAATTTCCATTAAAATCCAGGTTTAAAAAAAATCTGAACACCAAGTAATACTGGGCCCACATTGGCAACAGTTGGCAAGAACTGACCAACAGCTGCCCCTTGAGGTAGGTCATGGGGCTCTCAGTTTACCCAGCCCCACTCCCTCATACAGGGCCCCCAGGCAGCCCACTTTTCTCATTTTGTCACCTGACATAGCAAAGCCCCATGTTCATCTATCTCCATGTAGAAACTTTGAGTTGAAATAAATGTTTCGGGATACGGGTCTGATATTTTATGACAAATATGATTGTAGTTACCTGCCCCATCAGAAACTCCACTTGTTTTGTTGCCTTCCTTTAGAGTAAAGATGCTAGATCGTTTTCCATATAATCAGGGACATTCATTCCCTAACTCTACAAAAAGCCAGTTGAGTGGTTTGCCTGCTATGCTCTGTAGAATGGAAAGTCTCTACCATCTCAAGGAAGGCAAGACCTTTCAAGCTCTTGGCCTCTTCATAACAATCACCTCACCTCTCTGCAGGAAAAGTTGGACTCTAGGAAAGAGGTAAGACACTGTCCAGGGCTGGAAGGAACAAGACGGTCTCCCTCAGCTCCCTGAAACCAAATGCACGTTGAACTGTGCAAGTAAACTCATAGGGCCCAGTCAAAACAGAGGAGGGCTGCAAAACCTTCAAGCTAAGTTGCCACAAGGGTAGAAGGGACAAGAATGAGTCAGAAAGTAAGAATGTCCTTGAGTCAGAAAGTAAGAATGGAAGGACCACAGTCATGGTGCCATGCTGGAGACAGCATGGGAGTTAAGCAAGCAGACTCAGAAGCCAGACATACTGGGTTCAATCCTGGCTGTGTCCCTTTTATGGGACCCTGGCAATTCCGTTACACACTCTGTGCCTCTCATAAATGACATGGAAAATGAAGGTTATAACACACTACTGGCCTCAAACGGTTGTTGAGAACATTGAATAATTAACTCACTTAGACCCGAACCTGGCACACAGGAAGTATTTAATGAGTATTTGTTACTATTGTCATTTTGGAGTTGGTCCCCAGTTCAGTCCTCATGAACTAGTCTGCATCCCGGGACACAGCTATGAGACAGAAAGAGCAGGACACCAAAATGTTTAGGGGTTCAGGGCTCTGGAGCCCCTTCTAGTGAGCCCAGGGCAGAGAGATGATTTCCCCAGGAAAAGAAGACTCATTTCCCACCCAGGAGCATCTGAACATGGATTAAGGCTCCTGCCCCCTCCAAACATGACCTTCTACAAGGACAACTCCCTCCCTGCAGCCCAAGATGAATAAAATAGCATTATCTCTCATCTCAGGATGAGGGATGTATTTGCAGCCTCAACAACAAAGCAAGGAAATCCCAGGATGGGTCCAAGCTTTGCAAACAACACAATAGCTACCACTCATTGAGCTCATACTCTCGGTCACATGTTCCAACCTCTTCCTGTGTCCTGACCCACAGAATCCTGGCAGCCATCCTACGCGACAGTGGCTCTCATTATCCCCATTCTATAAATAAGGAAACTGAGGCAAAAAGGTAAGCCCATTGTCCAGTGTCTAGCACCTAGTAAACGGCAGAGCAGTCCTCTTTGGCACTATCTTCATACTGACTGGCGGTCCTTGCTGTGTGTCACTGGCCCTTGGGTCTCAGAGCATTAAAAAAAAGAGTTCAAAGCTCCAACTGACCTTCTCATGGGCCAAGTACTTGGCAGACAAGATGATGATCTGGCCCTTGGCCCAGCCTGAGACTTGGTTGAGGGTAGAGATGGCACCATGCACAGCCTCGGGGGAGAGGGATTCGAGCTGACTGTGGCTCAAGCCCACAACCGCATCCGACAAAGAGCCCAGAGTCTCATTGAGGGTCTGGTTCTCCATGGCGATGTCCAGGAGGTTGGCTTTGAGCTAGAAGGGGAGCAAGCCGGCATGAGGGTGGATAACAAGCAGGACAGTGGCTCCCCCTGCCTATGCTCTGGGGTAGTCACAACAACCCCCCCTCCGACACTGCCAATGAGTCACCCCAATGAGAGCACCACCACCTCTGCCCTTGACCTTAATATGCCACAAATTCACTTTGTACTTCATTTAAATATTAATTTGGGATTAAATCAACCTTGAAACATGGCAGAAGGAAATTTTGCTCACTTTGTCCATAATTCTACTACACTCTCATAACATTTATTGTCCTTTTGTGACCTTGAACTCTGCATCCATATACATGGCTGTTTTTCTTTCATGAAATAGCCAGGGTGTTCTTCGTGATAACATATAATCCGTGTAAAAATAATTTTCAACAGTAACAAGAAAGTAAAAGTCTCCTGAAACTCCTACCTCAATAAAAATAAGTATGATTATGGGCACCTGGATGGCTCAGTCGGTTAAGCAGTCAACTCTTGATTTTTGGCTCAGGTCATGATCTCAGCATCCTGGGATCGAGGATCCTTGGGCTCCCTGGTCAACAGGGAGAATGCTTCTCCTTCTGCGTCTACCTCTCCTCCCACCCCTCACTCATGTTCATTCTCTATCTCTCTCCCAAATAAACAAATAAAACCTTTTAAAAAAAATAAGTAAACTACAGCGGGTAGCTTTCATATGGTTGAATATGAACAGAAATGCAATTTTCTATATTTTTGACTTAGGTCTTACACAGATTTTCACATTTCTGGGATCGCCTTAACAATGGTTTTATTATGCTGTGCCTATCGAGGTATAGTTAAGTGTGCTTCCTAACCATTACCAGTAAAGAAGGTGATAAAGTCACCTAGTATAACATCACCTCTGTATCAAAACATGAGAACTGTTCATGTTGTAACACCTGAAGTTTTATGAACAGTATATTCCTGTCAGAAGTGTGCACGCAAGCGTACCAGGCAATACTGAAATGGCCACTGGGGGGCAGCAGAGTGAAGTGAAAGAAAGCTGTCACAGCCTCTAGGTTCTCCAAATTCTGCAGCTCTCTTTCCCAGGGGCTCAGCTTGAGAGACAGAGGCATGCGCCTGAACAGTGCTTCTCAAAGCACTGTGGTCCTTGACCAGCCACAAGACCCAGAACCTTGTTAGAAATGCAGATTCTCAGGCCCTGCCCCAGTCCTCCTGAACCAGAAACCCTGAGCATGAGGGCCAGCAACCAGTATTTTAACAAACCCTCTAGGTGACTCTGATGCACTCTCTGGTCTGAGAAGTACTGAGCTAGGTGATCCCAAAGGGTACTCTCATCTCTTAATTGTGTGGGACTTTCTTCTTGGCCAGGGCAGCCACCGCTATGCCTGTGGCTTTAAAATACATTCATTTTCTGATGTTTGGTTTGAGTTGGCTTGGGAGGGATCATTTTCCTTGAAAAGAAAAACATGCACTGGTCAAGATCATGATGACTATTCCAATGTCAAATGGGGTCAGGGATTTTACAGTTATGTGTGAACAACTACTGTGTAATTATTGATGGCGTTATCAAAATTTTCCTTTTTTAAAAATTTTAAGTAGGCTCCACACCCAACCTGGAACTCGAACTCACAGCCCTGAGATCAAGAGTTGCAGGCTCTACTGTCTGAGCCATTCAGGTGCTCCAAATTTTAATACTGTTCTCACATCATTTTTTCAGTTAAAAAAAAAAATGAAAAGGCCCAAAAATATAAGAGAAGCCAGGCAGAATTGACACTTTAAGGGAAGAAAGGAGAGAGAGCTGGAGGGAGAGGGGAATTGAGAAAGTCTGTCTGTGCCAGTTTGCCCAGAACTTTGCTCTAGGAACTCAGTAAATATACTCTAGCCCAGTGCCCTCAACCCTGGCTGCACTGGAATCACATGAGGAGCCTTTAGAACATACCATTCCCAGGCCACACCCCTGAGAAATACCCCGAGAATCTCCGGGGACAGAGCGGGTGGGGTACTACAAATGCAGAGCCAGGTTTGAGAACCCTGCGTCATCTCCTTCTGTTCCAAGCATGGTCGCTGGACCAGCTGCTTCAGCATTGCTTGGAAGCTTGTTGGAAGTGCAGTCTTCAGGGGTGCCTGGGCAGCTCAGATGGTTAAGTGTTTGCCTTCAGCTCAGGTCCTGATCCCAGGGTTGTGGGCTCAAACTCCATGTCACGCTCCCTGCTCAGTGGGGAGTCTGCTTCTCCCCCTCCCTCTGCCGCTCCCCCTGCTTGTGCTCTCGCTCTCTCCCTCAAATAAATAAATAAAATCTTTACTAAAAACAAGAAGTACAGTCTCCACACAGGTCTGCACTCAGATCCACAGAATCGAATTCCACATTGAAGATCCCAAGCAATCCTCATGCACAGTTAAGTTCAAGGGGCCAACTCTGTATTTTGATCTATCCCAGGTTTTCCCTTACAGCTTTATGTTGTTTCTTCCCATTTTAAGCTCATCCCAGGATTTGGCATGCCATCTGCTGTGGCTGGACCTAGACCCTGATGAAGCCTACGTGTTTTCTCTCAAAGGTCAGGCAAGACTTTGCTCCCTATTTCTCCGGCCGTTTCCCCAGGGCCCTGCACTCCATCGCACCTTCTGAACACCAGCCTGGAAGCCCCTCAGATGGCTGCACTTGATCATCTGGTGAAGGAGGACTTGGGCCACTGCAGCGTCCAGCAAATCCAGGTCATCGTAGAAACAGACCAGCAGCCCCAGCCTGTGTGGGAAGATAAGGGTGCTTGCAGGGGGCTCAGAGTTGGGGGCCACAACCACAGCCCCGTCCCACACAGAACCAAGAGTCATGGTCAGAGCAGCTACTGCACGCCAGGGATTGTGCTGAGCCCCGTACCCGATCATCCATCATAGCAGCCCTACGAGGTGAATGCTCTTATTAGCCCCATTTCACAGAAGGGCAAACACACTCCGAGCAGCCATGTTAGTTGCCCAAGACAAGTAGTGGAGCCAGGACTTAAATCTAGACCCATCCAACTATACCATCTCTCTCCCCAGGGCCGTCAGGGACACAAGGAAAGTGTGATGCTGAGTCAGCCACAGGGAACTCCCCATTTTCCACATGGAGATAAAGGGTTGGCCCACCCTGAGGGATTCTCTGAGGCAGATTATGTCCAGGATGGTTTACAACCTACATCCCCAGATGATGATGACCTCAAAAGGAAAGAAAAAGACAGGAAGCAGGACAGTGTAAGGGCAGAGGTGGGATTTGAACCCTGGTCTAGCTGGGAGTACTCTACTTAGTAGTTAAGAGCACAAATTAGGCCAACAAGAGTTTGAAGCCCACCTGCATGGGATGTTTGATCCAATAAGTTACTTAACTTCTCTGCAAGGCTGCTGCACACACAATTGAGCAGTCCACACTGTGTACTACTGTACAGGGTGACCCTGTCTCTCTGGGCTCTTAATAAAAGGGAGGTTGGCTTTGTTCATCATAGCGCATCACAATAAATATGATGAACGGAGGAATCAGGAGGACTGTGGGAGTTCAGTGAGCCTCACCAACTGACGAGCATATTACCTGGTGGATACCAGGCACTCCTTCATTAATAGACGCTCCTAGAGTTAGTGTGAAATCTATTCAATTCGGCATGGCAGGACCACCTGGCTGACCACGCTCTGCCTTGATCAACCCTCTCAGAAAGACACTGACATGCTCAGACATGTCCACAAGAGTGCAATCGGGTCAGCAGAAGGATTTGAAAATGTGTCAGATGAGAAAAGACTCAGGGGACGTGAAGACGGAATATTAATAACCACGTTAAGAATAACTAATATTTCTTGAGCACTTATTATGTGTCAGGTGTGCATAATCCTTACAAGGACCTGAATGAGGTAGGCAGATTATTACCTCCCATTTTACAGATGGGGAAACAGAGGCACAGAGAGGTGAACTGATACAGCCAAAACCACACAACTTGTAAGTGGCAAAGCCAGGAAAGAAGGTGTAATAGTTTCATATAAGAACGTTCTCTACAAGTGACTCTTCGATGAAATTTAAGATGACACCGTAACACGTGCCCCTGAGAGACGGAGAGATGGTGAGACAGTGCTCACCACTCCTCCCTCCCGCTAACATCCAAACCCTTTCTGGGATCACCAAGTACACAGCTCCTGGCCCTCCCCGCTGGAAATCACTCCTGGAGGATCATGTTACAAACACTAAATTCTAGAGCTGACCTCATCTGTGGATTCCCCCACCTGAGAATCTGGATAACAAGAGGTTCACAAATATGGGCACCCAAAAGCTCTCTCCAATCATCAACCCGCCCTAATGGAAATAACACATTGACCCTGGAATGGACAGAGAACTGAGTATTTAAGACATTCTAATTCCAGGCTCAGAGCTGGAATCTTAGCACTTGATAAGGTTGCATAAAATGCGTGGCACAGGAGAGGCCCAGAAAGAATTTGTTCCACCTCACCCCCACTTCATAACTGCTTCAAAGAGTGTTTCTTTGGGGAGATGCCTCCCCTCATGTGCACAGAGACATGGGGCTATTTAAAAAGATGGACCAGCCACCTCTCTTCCCTCCCAGGATCCCTGTGGCTCAGACAAAGCTGGTGCTTCAATCACATTTTGGGAAACCACTCGGAGGACCCGGAGCTCCTGCGCCTTGCCTGTGGATGGTGGATGTATTCCTCATATCAAAGCTGGAGGAGCTGATCTTCTCCAGAAACGCCTGGGCCAGTTCAGGCGTGATGTCATAAACCGTGTCCAGTTGCTTGGTGGCATTGTCATAGCTGATAAACAGCCCAATCTGGTGGACAAGGACAGGAAGAACGGTGAGGAGGGCTGACATGGCCCCGAGCAGCCCCACCCTGGTGGTCTGCACTGTGCCACATCTCAGAGACTCGGAGATGCCCAGTTCCCATCGTCACTGATTCCTCAATGGTCTGTCACAACTGTTTTGGTTTCCTCTTCAACCCAACTACTATTTAGGAAAGTGTTGTATTTTAGTATCTGAACCATTGAACTCTTTGAAAGCTACTGTTTGCACATTTCTTTGTGGATTTGTTATATGAAGGTCAGAGAATGTGGTTCCCAAATGTTGCACTTTGGGGCATCAGGTTTTTTTTTAAGTAGATGAATGAGTTTACACATGGGCCTTGGGTGATGAAAAAGAGTGTGTGCTCCCTTGGTAAGATACAAATATAGAAAAAGATATACATAAATTCAACTTTATTAAACATACCATTCAGATTCTTTCTATCCTTGTTCATTTTCTGCCTAGGTGTCCGAGGGTGTCAAGCTGAAGTCTACTATCTTCCTATGCACTGTTATTCTGCTCATGAAGTTGTCTCTCCCTTGTGGATTCTACTCTTTGTCCATACAAAATTCCCCCTTAGAGTTGGTACTCTGTGGCTTCACCTCCCTTCACTACACTTTTAGAAGATGAAGGAAAGTTGCAAATGACCTCTTGATCTTAGAAACTCCTCCCCAGGAGTACAGCTTCCTAACAATTTAATCTCCATCTAACTTCCAGAAGTTCGCTCAATAGTGGGAGGGTAAAATTGAGGTTTAATCCATTTTATAACTGAGGATTATAACATTGAAAGATGTTTGAAATAGTCTCAGCCTCCTAGGTAAAAAGAAGAACCTAGATATGTCAACCGTACTTCAATTAAAATTTTTTTAATTTTTTTCTTAAAAAGAAGCAGCTGGTTCTGCCTCCAGTTTCATAATAAGCAGACACTGTTGGATCAACTAGCCCTTGAGCGAGCCAGTCATTTGATACAAACACTTCTCTCACTGACCAGGAGAAAGTCAAGACACACATGATAAAAACTGGAGGCAAGCCCCAGAGTCTTTATGAATGCCTCCCTGTTGGGGAGGCTGCATTCCAGAATCATGATGCCCAAGGGACTTTAGTGTCACTGGGTCAACATCAGGAGGACAGAGACAGGCTGACCAGTGAGTGCAAGTAACCTCAGAACTCGTACATTTTTCAACTGTAAACTCTACCATTAAAATCCAGTCATTGTTCATGCTGAAATAGCTATCAATAGAAGTAGCTATAAATAGAAGTCGCTATAAATAGAAGTCGCTAGTAATCTGTGATTCGTTTGATTTGGGTTTATGCTTCCAAGGACTGGAAACTCTGTAGCTATTGTCCTTGGCCTTTCTTGAATACAAAAATACCCTAAAATGATTTTTGGTTCACAGCCAACATTTTCTTTACATCATGTTGCTTCACATCAGAGCTATCTTGGTTGTCTGCAATTCTTGTTCTTTTCTTGGCTCATCTACTCTAAACACAATCTGATGACCAACCATTTGAGGCTTCATCCCAAGAGTTTTCTTCAGACACTCGAGATATATTGGCCGAGGTCGGTATCCAATTTTCCAGGGCACCTTGACTGGCTGGCTGAACATGAGAGGTTTAGAATACACCTTTCCCCAGATGGCTTAGTGACAGGGATGTGGAAATTCACATTTCCCACTCACTTACTTCTACAGGACTAATTTTCACAATTTCTTCAAATGACAGGTGAACCATATATCTGCCCAAAATCCATAAGTTTTCTGCACTGACCCATGAAACAGAGTTATCTGAAAAAAATAAATAAATGGAGAAATACGTAAATACATACATACATACATACATATTTCTGCCTGGTATGTGATAGTCAAAACCATCTTTGATGTCAGGACGTCCTTCTTATGTTCATTCATTCATTCAACAACCATTCATGGACAGCCTCCTACCTACGAGATGGTACATTACACATAGACAATCACAGATGCCAGCCACCTGAGGCTTTGTTCTTCAGCAACATGGTCCCTGGACCAGCAGCACCAGGTCCACCTGGGAACTTATTAAAAATGTAGATTATTTGGGGGCACCTGTGTGGTGTGGTCAGTTAGTGGCCAACTCTTGATTTCGGCTCAGGTCATGATTTTGGGGTCATGGGATCAAGCCCTGCATCGAGCTCTGCGCTCAGTGTGGAGTCTGCTATGTCTCCCCCCACCCCCGCTTCTTCCCACCCTGCTCACACTTGCTCTCTCTCTCTCTCTAAAATAAATAAATAAATAAAATCTTAAAAAGAAAATATTCCTTTAACAAACACAGACTATTTCTTAATAGTTTAGATCACAAAATACAGTTTTACTTTTAGTTACTAAATAATCTGGCAACTTGAAATATATATGACTCCCTTTTATTACTACAATTATCAGCCTTATTGATTAGCACTAGGTTACTGTATTTGAGCCAAACCAACTACTCATCCTTCCTCATATGCACCCCAAATGTTCTCCAAATCTTCACTCCCGTGCGTCCTTCTCATCAGCTAGAATGCCTTTGCCCTAACTCTTCTGCTCCGAACTCCTATCTTCAAACTTGAGCTCAAACATTTCCTCTTCCCTCTAAAGCCTTGTCTTGTCTCCTCAGCCATCAGTAATTTCTCCCTCCCCTGAATTCCCAGAAGACTCTCTCACTCTGTTCAGGCATTTGAATTGCTCGTCAGCGGGAAGTCCGTGGGACTTCAAGAACAATCATGTCCAGGCTCCATTTGGACATCACATGTCACTAAGCTAGAATCGGCCCCCATTGCCTCCAGTCCTTCAGTAAAAGGTTTTTACACACAACAACATTGTGTTGGTGGCATTTTGGGGAAATTGAAGAAGCAGGGGAACATTTACAGGGTACAGTGACTCCATCACCAAGAGTTGTTGCAAAAAGCCAGGGGCAATGACTCTCATGCCCAGATGAGATGGTGAAGTCAGCTGCTGTATATGGGCTGGGTCACAAGAGCAACAGAATGCTTCCCCACCCCAGAAGTCAGAGCTACTGGGGTGAGCACTGGTAAATGCCCTAGGATCCCCTAGATGAGACGAAGACTCTGGACATTCGACTTGGTTATTAGAAGGGCTGGTCCCAGAAGGCTAGAGAACTGGGCGGGTGTGGGCACAGGAGGCAACAACTAAATTCATCAAGAACCAAGCTGAGTTGTTAATTTTAAATTAATTTTAAAGCATAAACTATATTTCTGCAGACCAAAGATCCCAAAGATTGGGATCTTTTTAACACCCAAAGTATTCCCAGTTACCTCGAGGAACTTCGTGAAAAATAAAAAGCTTAAAGTCCAAGTAGAATTCGTTTTAATTCACTTTAGTATAATAATGAAACATAGCATACAGGAATTTTAGAAGGAAAGTCTGTCTCTAATCAAATTCTGACGATAAGGACTTAGGGAAGTCTAGAAGCTGAGTGGCTCTCTCAGGGTTACACAGTGTGAGATTCAGATTTCTGGAGGCCGTAAATATGCATCAGGCAGAGGGAATTCTTTTTTTTTTTTAATTTTTTTTAAAAGATTTTATTTATTTATTTGACAGAGATAGAGATAGCCAGCGAGAGAGGGAACACAAGCAAGGGGAGTGGGAAAGGAAGAAGCAGGCTCATAGCAGAGGAGCCTGATGTGGGGCTCGATCCCATAATGCCAGGATCACGCCCTGAGCTGAAGGCAGACGCTTAACCGCTGTGCCACCCAGGCGCCCCAGGCAGAGGGATTTCTGCTATGCACTGAAGACATTGATTATTCTGTTGCTGAATTCTCCTTATACACGTATCTCAGAGCTTAATTCCAGGAAGAGGATTGATTGGCCCTCACTACACTCCAATCCCACGGGCTTCCTTTATGTTTCCCCAAAACACTGAGCTCGTTCCCACCCCAGGACCTCTGCGTTTGCTGTTCCTTTGCCTGCAATACCCTTTCCCCAGAGCCTCCCAGGACCCATTCCATTTCTCATTTCGGTCTCAATTCAAACGTCAGGTCCTCTCTGATTCCTTAGTCCAGAGGTTGGCAAACTACAGCCCACCAGCCAAATCCAGCCAACCACCTGCTTTCGTAGATGGAGCAAACTTGGTTTTTACACTTTTAAATAGTTGGAAGTAAAATCAAAAAAAGACAATTTGTGGCATGTGACAATTATGAAATACCAATTTCAGGGCCCATAAACAAGGCTCTGCTGGGACACAGCCACGCCTGCTCATATGTTGTCAATATCCGTTTTAGCACAGAACATCAGAGTTTGTTTGTTTTTTTTAAAGATTTTATTTATTTATTTCACAGAGAGAGAGACAGCCAGTGAGAGAGGGAACACAGGCAAGGAGAGCAGGAGAGGAAGAAGCAGGCTCCCAGCGGAGGAGCCTGATGCGGGGCTCGATCCCAGGACCCCGGGATCATGCCCTGAGCCGAAGGCAGATGCCCAACGACTGAGCCACCCAGGTGCCCCAGAACATCAGAGTTGATTCATTGAGCCAGACTACAGACCCGCGAGCCTAAGATATTTACTCTGACCCTTTATAGAAAACAATGGCCAAGCCCTGTTCTGATTGAAAGCACTAAGCCTTTCCATGGCATTTATCCATTTTATTTTATTCATAGCACTTACTGGTACCTGAACCTTCTCTCTCAATCTCTCTTTCTCCTTCATTTGCTGGTTTAAAACTTTTCTCCACCTACCCTCCCCCCAAAAAACAAGAGCTCTATGAGAACAGACACTTTGTCTTATTTTCTCTGTATCTCCAGGGGCTGACACACGGTAGGATTTGGTAAGTATTTAAAAACTTTATTCTGTTTACACAACTTACATTAAAAACTCAATGAATTGAAGCCATCTAGGACATTGTCTGCATTACTCATCTACACAGTCATTCTTTTCTTTTTTTTTTCAATTGCAGTAAACATAACATAAAGTTTACTAACTTAACCGTTTGTAAGTGGATGATTCCGTGGTATTAAGTATATTCACTTCGCCATGCAACCACCAACACCGTCCTCCTCCAGAACATTTTCATCTCACAAAACCAAAACTGTCCCCAAGAAACAACAACTCCCCCGTTCCTCCTCCCCCCAGGCCCTGGCAACCACCATTCCTACTTTCCAGCTCCATGGATTTCACCCCTCTAATACACATTTGTAAAATAAATGAGTCTTGACCTACTTCTGCCTTGGCTGCCAGGAAACTTCACACTAAATTTCTGTGCTTTATTGCCTAGATTTCCTTTTAAAAATTTATTGCATCCCACTTTAATCCAGATTTATGATGCAGATTTTTGAACTTGAAACCTTACTGTAAAGGTTGTCTTTGACTCCAAGACACTGTCATTATTTACGCTCCACTTATGAACGAGGACAGCCCATTGATTGCAAGAAGAAGCGGAATCCTTATTTTGGAGACTTGAATGTGTGGGAAGTGTATGGATGGAATAGGGTATGTGGTTTTTGGTGTTTTTTTAAAGATTTTATTTATTTGGGGCACCTGGGTGGCTCAGTTGCTTAAGTGTACCTCTCCCTCTGCCCCTTCCCCCCTCCCCTGCTCATGCTCGTTCTCACTCTCTCTCTCTCTCACATCAAACCCTCTCAGAAGGTGGGAAGGACGGGTAAAAACCAGAAATGACAATAAAATAAAATACCTATTTTCAGAAAGGAAGCATCACTTTTAAGGATGGACTTCCCCTGAAAAGTGATCCCACCTCAAAGCCCAGGCTCACCAGTAGCGTTGGAGGACGTCTGCAAAATCCCAGTCATCCAGGAGTAGAGAGCTCTTTGGGAATGAGCCGAGGTTTGGTCGTAGAGATCTTTGAACACCGCAGATCTAAATGAGGAACACGGTCGTCAATTAAGGAACAAACAGGTGAAGGACTTGAGACAGGGTCAAAACAGCCAATGGGACCCAAAGCTGTCTTGTGTTAAAAAGCCTTCCCACTCCCTTGCTACGTGCAGCTACTGTCCCATTTCTCCTTTGTCCTTAGTATCTAAATACTTTCCAAAGAGGGCTCTCCACTTCCTCACCTCTTGGTCACTTCTTTTTTTGTTTTTTGGTTTTTTATCTTTTAAGATTTTATTTATTTGCAAGAGAGCATGAGTGGGGGTGAGAGGCAGAGGGAGAAGGAAAAGCAGGCTCCCCACTGAGCAGGGAGCCTGATGCAGGGCTCGATCCCAGGACCCTGAGATCATGACCTGAGCCAAAGGCAAACGCTTAACCAACTGAGCCACCCAGGAGCCCCTCCTCTTTTTTTGTAACAGCTTTATGGAGATATAATTCCCATGCCATACAATTCACCCATTGAAAATGTACAATTCTCTGTTCCCAGAGTTGTGCGACCATCACCACATTCAACTTTAGAACATTTTAGCACCTCAAAAAGAAACACCAAACCCTTTAGGTACCACCCTCCAACTCCTAGTCACCCCAACCCCTAAAACTACTAATTTACTTTGTCTTCATAGATTTGCCTATTCCAGACATTTCAGATACATGGAAGGATGTGATAGGTCATCTTTGTGACTGGCTTCTTTCACTTGGCATCATGTTTCCTATGTCCACACATGTTGGATCATGCATCAGCACTTCATTCATGGCCTTTTTACAGCCAAATACTATTCCATGGCCTGTACCCACCACATTTTATCTATTAAACAAGGTCCAGTTGATGGACCTCTGGGTTGTTTCCACCTTTGGTCTATTATGAATAATGCTGCTATAAACATTCATGTGCCAGTTTTTGTGCAGATAGACATTTTCATTTCTCTTGAGTAGATACTCAGGAGCGGAATTGCTGAGTTAGATGATAATTCTGCACTCGGTCTTTCGAGGAACTGCCAGACTGTTGTCCAAAGAGACTGCATGATTTCACATTCTCACCAACAGTATATGAGGGTGCTGATTTCTCAATACCCTCACCAACACTGGTAGTATCTGACATTCCGGGTTTTGGGTTTTTTTTTTAAATTTTTGTTTAAATTCCAGTTAACTAATATACAGTGTAAAATTAGCTTCAGGTGTACAATCTAGTGATTCAACACCTCCATACAACACCCAGTGCTCATCACAAGTGCATGCCTTAATCCCCATCACCTATTTAACCCATCCCCCCCACCTCTCCTCTGATAACTATCAGGTTGTTCTCTGCAGTTAAGAGTCTATTTCTTAGTTTGCCTCTTCTCTCTTTTTTCCCTTTGCTCATTTGTTTTGTTTAAATTCCACATATGAGTGAAATCATACGGTATTTGTCTTTCTCTGCCTAACTTATTTCACTTAGCATAATACTCTCTTGTTCCATCCATGTCATTGCAAGCGGCAAGATTTTGTTCTTTTTTATGGCTGAGTAATATTCCATTTTATATAGATAGATAGATAGATAGATAGATAGATAGATAGATAGATAGATGATAGATAGATAGATAGATACGTAGATACATAGATATATCATATATATAATGATCACACCTTCTTTATCCACTCATCAACTGATGGGCATTTTGGTGGTTTCCATAATTTGGCTATTGTAGATACTGCTGCTATAAACATTGGGGTGCATGTATCCCTTCAAATTAGTATTTTTGTATTCTTTGGGTAAATACATAGCAGTGCAATGAGTCACTACAAAGGAAAAAAACCAAGTACAGAATAGTACCAGTGGGGTACAGATAATGGCGAAATTATGAGGATTGTTCCAGAATGGCTAACATTTGGGAGGCACCATTTTAATCAAAACATCTCTAAACTCTGTAGGTGTTAAGCTCTGCTCCAGACCTCACATGTTAACCTGCACCCCTTGCTTCCTCCCCTCTGCCATATATTATCTCCGAGGTGGGGAGATGGGTTCATGGGCTGAAGAAGCACTCACAGGTTCTTGAAAGCATCCTCACGCAGGTCCCAGGGGAGCTTCTCTGTGATGTCTGGCTGCAGAAGGCTGCCTGAGGAGCCCCTCAGCACCCTGCCCAGGATCTCCACACACTCCAGGGCGTTCAGCACCTGGAAACACCTCTCCAGTGTGACGAGAAACAGGCTGCGGTTCACGCCAGGGCTCTGCAAGGCTTGTTTCCGGATCTCTCCCAAGTCAATAACAAGGTCTTCCAGCTCCTAAAGTAAAGAAAGAAGCTAGGGTTGTCTTATGAGAGGCCTCTAGATTTGGAAGCCCTGGGAGGAGCCCAGGGTACCTTAGCAGTGGGGAAATTCAGAGCCACTGTTTAACACCACACTGCTCTGTCAAAACTTCTAGAACTTTCTATCTCTTACAGAACAAAGCCGAGGGCTTCACCTGCCTCACCCACGCTAGGCAACTTCCCACTCTCCAGCTGTACACCATGACTCATACCTCAGGTGCATGCCTGAGCAGGAATTCCCTCCCCACCTCCTTCCTCTGGTGAAATCCAGCTCATCCCTCATGGATAAGCTCAACTGTCATCACCTTCTTGGTGAAATCTTCTCAAATGCCCTCCTACTTTAGCCTAATCAAATCTCTCTCCACTAAGCACTCCCAAGAGCACCTTGAGCCAAACTCCATGATGCATTAGAGATGCTTATGGCCTGTCTTTCTTCCGTGCCAATGGTTCTCAACCCTGGCTGCACATCAGACTCACTGGGGAGGTGATCCCAGCACCACCATACAGAGTCTGATTTAACTGGTCTTTGGTGGAGCCCAGGCAGCTGACTATAGTGTGCAGCAGGGGTTGAGCCAGAAAAGTCCTTGACACCAAGCCCATGTGCCTAGTGGAATGCTTGGTACCCAGGAAACAGTGAGAAAGCCTGTTTGGATGGATGGATGGATGGATGGATGGATGAATGAATGAAAAAATAGATGAATGAATGAATGGCTCTTTTGAACCACAGAACCCAGGAATGCTGACAGGGCTTAGTCACAATTTGATTGGCACCTGTCTTTCACCCAGAACACACTGCAAACATAATAACCACCATTGACTGAGAAATGACCACACACTCAACAAATGTTATATGCTATTATTATCTCAAAATTGTAGGTGATGAAAACAAAAGATAGAATAAGCAACCCGCCCAAACTTACACAGAGCTAAGATCTGAAACATGTGTATCTGCATCCAAGCCCACACTTGTAACCATGACCCACTGCTTCCTAACTTCAGCCATTTACTCTCAGGGGCTAAACAGCGTAGTGGTTAAGAATGCAGCTCAGGTGTTCTGCACCAGAGGTTTCTGGATAGAATTTAGAGCATCTGTGAACATTGGAGGAGACTGCACCTTCATTTTACTGCCATAGAACTCACTCCCAGCATTTCCTTCAGGAATGAATGTAGACAATAAGCCACCAAAGCACTGATAGGACCTTGGATCTGTCATCAGTAGAAATCAGACACTTTCATAACGCATTACAGTTGTCACAGATACCTTGAAATCTCCTTAATAATCAATACCTCCTCAAAATTACAGAAGCTATTTAACTCAGAGCTAAATCTTGTTATTGGATGTGTTAAGCACATCAATGACTATACTCCAAATGTGTTTGTTTTATGTATTTTGATAAATGTCTTTCAATAGAATTGGCTTCCTTTATAATCCCTTTGTTTTATTTTATAGATTTTTCACAAGTTATTCTGAGAGGGGGCCCTCACTAGATGGGCTTCACTAGATGCCAGAAGGACCCACAGCTGGAGCCAGGAGCCCAGGTTCCAACCTCAGATCTGCCACTTTCGAGCTGTGTGATGCAAGGTTATTCATTCAACCTCTCCAATCCCATTTCCTTATCTGACTATTGAAATAGTAAGATTATTATTGTCCTTATCTCAGAAGGTCCTGGAAGGGATTTAATCGGTCCATGCATGGTAAACCTCTAGAAAACTGTTGGCAAACTATGCTTCACAGGCCAAATGTGGCTCGCGGCCTGTTTTTGTGAATAAAGTTTTATTGGAACACATCCATGCCCATTCATTTAACTGTCACCTATGGTTGCTTTCCTGCTACAACAGCAGAGTTGAGTAGTTGTGACAGAGAATACGTGGTGTGCAAAGAATAAAATATTTAGTATTGCGTCCTTTACAGAAATGGCTTCCTGACCATTCCCTTAGAATAACACCTGACACATAGTAAACCCTCAAGAAGCATTAATCAATATCAATTTCATAGACCAGCATCTTCATTTTTGTCATATCTTTGCACTGCCTTTACTATTATTTACCTCATACTTTTTTTTTAAACCAACTTTTTTTTTAACTCAAATTCATTTCAAAAGGAAACATTACATCTCTACCAAACTCGCAGGTTGGATGTACCCATTCTATTTTAATTACAGACACTAAAGTAAGTCTGTGACTACTAAAATGTTTACGTGGTTCAACTCCTTCTAGGAAACACTGTTCCCCACATTAAAGTGTCTCTAAACCTCACCTTTCTGGGTCTCAAGGATTTTCTGGTTCTCATAGACCTTGCTCTGTGACACTCTTTGATCACCAACTTTGTTTTGTGGAAATTTGTCTATTTCTGTCTTTTTTCTACCCCCTAGACTGTAAACTCCTTAAGGGCAGGGGTAGTGTTTCATCTTTGAACCCAGTGTCCACTGATGCATTGTAATCATTCATGGATGTTTACCAAGCCAAACTATTAGAAGCTCCTCGGCGCCCTCATTTCTTAGTTCCCATAAGAATATATACTATAAGGCTCTTCATTTGAACTTTGGAAAAAGTAAGTGAGAAAACCAAGGTCTGCAAGCTCCTGGGGGGTTTGTGAAGGGAGAAGGAGGGAGGAAGACATAAGCTGAATTCAACTCAACAAATATCAACTGGCCCAGGATTTCCCCTACTCCCAGGGTGCCCAGAACACCTCACCAAGAGGTCCTTCTTGTCTTCTAAGAGGCATTTCATGGCGGTGTGGAACTGCTGAGCATCCGTTTCCCTCAGGTCCTCCAGCAGCTTCTGGGGCTGGTACAGACGCTGCTCCAAGTGGTTTTCCACGGCTGCCTGAATATGGGATGTTGAGAAGAGTCAGTGAGGACAGGACAGGAGCATGTGGTCAGCACCACGGCCAGCAGCCCAGCCAGGCCACCTACTTCCCTGCAGAGCCCACCAGCTGGCAGCTAGCGGACATGTTTGGTTTGGCTGGCTCCACAATTTTTCATTAGATGCCAACATTTCAAAGTCAGGGGATTCCCCACAAAAATTCAGACTTCCAACTTCTCTTGGAAAACACAAAGATTTGGCAACAGTAGGCATATCCCCTTCCTGGTGGTAATAGCAGGCCAAGGGGCAGCTGTTCCCTGTAATTACGTTCCTATTCACCACCCACCCAGCCAGCCGATTTCCCCATGGCCTGCCTGGCCCTAGAGGCGAATGGGGTTTTAAGTCCAGAGCAGTTGGCCTCTAAGAAGTTTACCACCCCCAGACTGGCACTGCTCAAACCCTCTCCCACGCCCCCAAGCTACCAGCCGTAGAAGCAAAATTCAGGCAGCATGAATAAACTCCCTCTTGGCATGCCCTCCAAAGTGAGGAGGAGAGAACAGCAGCCTCTCCTAAAAGAGATTACCTCTGCTGTCTGAGGAATTATGTCCTAAATCTCCGTTAAATAAAGATGCTCTAGAAAGGCAGCATGTTGTGATGTCATGAGCAAAAGGTGGGCTCTAGAACCAGACAACCACGGGAACATCCCCACTTTGCCACTGACTAGCTGTGTGGCCTGGGACAAGTCACTTACTAGGATTGGCAGATATAACACAGGATGCCCACTTAAAGTTGAATTGCAGTTAAGCTGTGAATAATTTTTCAGCATAAGTATGTCCCAAATATTGCATGGGACATACACTAAAAAAATTATTCATTGTTCATCTGCAAATCAAATTTAACTAGGAGCACTGTACTTTTTTTTAAGCAACCTCTACACCCAACATAGAACTCAAACCCACAACCCCAAGATCCAGAGACGCATGCCACCCCGATTGAGCCAGCCAGGTGCCCTGGGAATACGGTATTTTTACTTGCTAAATGGGCAACACTACTTTGGGGCCTCAGTTTTCTCAGCCGAAAAATAGACACCGTAGAGACTTAGCAAGTAGGGTTGTTATGAAGATGAAATGAGTGTGTGTAAAGTGTTTTCAATAGTGCCTAGCACACAGTAAGTGATAGATAAGCACCACCCATTATTCCCTATCTTGAATGAGTTGAATAATGATTTACTCAGTGACTCTCCCTCTAGAATGAAAGGTCCAGGTGGGTAGTAATGTGACTGCCTTATTCTCCTCTGAGTCACCAGTGTCTAGAACAGTGCCTGGCAGAGATTAGAGGCTAGATAAGTAGATACCGACTGAATAAATAAATTTATAAACAGGAAGAGAGAGAAGATATCTATTCATCAGGTTAAAATATACACATCTCATGAGAAAACTTACTGCTGGAGAGAAAGGGGGCAGGCATTACTTGCCTTTCGGTGACCACAGACTGATGAACAGAAGAAAGAAAGCAGATGCCATGAGGCCAACAGCCATCTCCAGCTAGTGCATGTCCTGGTAAAAGGCTAGCGACCAGCTCTCTGAATGTAGCTCTCATGTGAATTTTGGCTGATATTTTCATTTTCATTATAAAGTAAATAAAAACTGAAACAATAAAGATGCCAGGACTTCATTCATTCAGATGTCAGAACTTCATTCGTCAATGATATGACTTCTTTGCTGAATCAAATACTTTTTGAATACCAAAAGAATATTTCCTCAATTTTCTGTGCTATTTGAAGTATAATGGTAAAGAT
This sequence comes from Ailuropoda melanoleuca, assembly GCF_002007445.2. Classification (NCBI taxonomy): domain Eukaryota; kingdom Metazoa; phylum Chordata; class Mammalia; order Carnivora; family Ursidae; genus Ailuropoda; species Ailuropoda melanoleuca. The sequence goes on from NC_048227.1 coordinate 21,617,745, forward strand.
ACGACATATCACCCTGGCCTGATGATCATTCTGTTGAGCACGTGCTGTCCAGCTTGCCACAGTCCCCACCATGCCCTATTGCTCCACAAATATCCTCGTCATCTATTACCATGGCTGTGCTACTGTGTTTCTTACAGTAGAGTTAAAAGGGAGGAAAAATATTTCTTGGACCCATGATCAAGAGACTAATCATTATACCCAAAGACCCAGTCTCCTGTAATTCCATTTAGCAACAGAATCCCACAAGTTTTAGTGGGCTAGGTGGCTTCTCAGAAAGGCCTCTCTTCTTATTCCTGTGCAGTGACAGGGGACTGTGGACTGTGAGCCAATGAAATGTGAGCAGGAAGAAGGGTGCAACTTACAGGTCACGTCCTTAAAGAGAAGATGCTCACCCTTCACTTCCTCTTTCCCACCACCCCCTCTCCTGGGTTGGAGAATTGATGTGCTATTTCAATCACATGGGCAACAACTCCCTAGAGGATGACAAAGCAACCAGATAGAAGGAACCTGGGCTCCTGGGTAGTCTTTTAAAATAGAGCTTCCTCTACTCTCTAGATCTCCCATCTCCTACATTGTTTGTGCTGCTGGAATTTGAGGTCTCTTTGTTACAGCAGCTCAGCCAACACCCTAATACACCAAGTCTCCCTCAAAGTTAGAAAGGAGGAAAAACACAAAAGAGCTTGTATCATGTTTCAAAACAACTGGACAGAACACGTTTCTTTGTGGAAGCGAAAGCTAGCTCTATACCTAGTCTGCTTCCCCATCCTACCTGGCCTCTGAGTTTACAAGCCCTGAGTGCTGAGAGGGAAATGTATGATAGGAATGAGTCTCAGGTACACACCTGTAGGCTGGGGATGGTGAAGGCAACATTCCGTGAATTCAGATAGGCCAGGACTCTGTGGGACAAGTCTGCCGTCCATCCATGGGAGCTTCAGTTGAAGACAGAAGAAGGTCACGATGACAGGTTCCCCTATGATGAGTAGTTCCCCTACTTGCCAAGTGGCCCAGAAGACCAGAGTTCAGACAGGATGTGGGGAATGGGCCGGGGATGCTAAGAACGTTGTGTTTGGAGGAGGTAGGAGATTTGTTAACCTGGCACAGGGGTGGGACAGTTTCCAAATCTAAGAATCTTCCTGGATCCCGTTCTCTCAAAGACAATTATCAGTTTCTGAGCTGTGTGCAATATTCTAATTCCCATAAAAATCCACTTGGATTAACTACAATCCAAACAGACTGACTTGGAAAGATGTCATTACGATATTAAATTTAAAAAGCAGATACTGTGTATACCATGAGAGGCTGGGATAGCATAGTTAAGAGTGTGAGCTCAAAACCCGGATTCTTATCCTGACTCCGCCACTTAATTGTGTGGCCTTAGGCAATTTACTGATTTTTCCTGTGCCTCAGTTTCCCTTTCTGTGTAATATAGCTAAAAATTGTGTAGATTCTATTTGTTCACACACATAAAGTGCTTAAAACCATACCCAACCACATAGGAAATGCATAATTTCATTCAGAACAGCCAAAAATTGGAAATGACCCAAACGTCCAACAAATAAAAGGTTAAATGAATATGGTACATCTATTCAGTGAAATGTCACCCAACAATAAAAAAGGAATGAGTTAGACTTTAGCTTCCAGCTATGATGGAGTAATCGGCAGCAGATAAATTCTCCTGCCTTAAACAATTGGAAGGCCTTTGATAATCCCATTTTTGTTACTAAATAAATAGATGAATGAATACATGAACACAAAGATAGATAATAGATAGATAGATAATAGCCGGAAAGAACATATCCAAAACTATCAACTGGAGTTAAAGTTACATTAGGAAGAAGAATGTTTATGGGGACTCTTTCACTTTAACATAATTGAGTGCCCTTGTCATGGGCCCCCAAGCCCCCCTTCTTCTCCCTCATATTATTCATCATATTAGAATTATCTGTTTATAATTGTCTTTCCACAACACCCTCTAGTGCCCAGCCCCACATCTCCAGTATCTAACACCAGCTGGTATGCAGTATATAACATGACAGGGCAATGGGCCCTGGAGCCCCACTACTGGATACACACCTCAGCCCCACCACACTTCCCAGCTGCATGACCTTGATTCACCCTCCCTGTGCCTCAGTTTCACTATTCTGTCTAATGGGATAACAACAGGTCCTTCCCCGGGGAAGCTTGTGAGGATTGGGCATGTTCCTATGTACAAAGAGCTAAGAATGGGACTGCTACATAGTAAGCACAATAAATGTTAGCACTTGTGCCAGAGCAGAGAGGAATAAAAGTTTGTGAAACAAATATATCGACTTTGAAACACCTGTGCTCTGGTTGATATTTTTTATAATATGGATGTATTATATACATGTATGTATGTATTACTTTTTACAATGAAGAGACTTCCATTTAGAAAAAAAAAAAAAAGAGACTTCCATTTAGGAATTTTTATTAAACATCTACTCCATCCCTTCCCCTCCCCTCGAGGTTGGGTTACCTTTGAAACTGTATGAGATCCAGTAATGCTACACGGGAATAAAATGAAAAGACAACTTTAAAAGAATCATTCCAGAGAGATCACAGGCACATTCTGTTTGAAATTTTTAGAAGCAGCAAAATGGGGACAGAGTGGGGACATTACCATTCAGATAGCTTCCATCTATTATCTCTTCCTAAAAGGCAAAGAAATAACGTCAAGTAAAACATTCTAAAGTTGGCAGTTCCAGTAGAGGAGATTTTGATTAAAAGAAAATGGGATACTCACCGCCATTTTTTGCAACAATGGATGCAAATCTGTAAGAAAGCCATGGAAAGTATAACTAGAATTGAATTGTGTGATTTTCAGAAATATACATACGGGTTAGGAAAAGAGTCCCGCCTAAAAAAAAAGTCACTCATGAAGGAAAATTTTTAGTGAATTTTAATTACACCTGTGCCCATGTGGGCCCAGTATGAGAAAACGCTGGTTTGAAAAACCCTTTTAGAATAATCCTGAAAATCCTACACATATGTGTGCACGCACACACATACCCATACAAACGCATATATCCCAAACTCCTAAATCGAGCCATCCCATCATGTACCTAAATTGAGCCATCCTGCTACATTCCCTAAGATGTGTGGAAACTATGGCAGATTTATTCCTCCCTCAGGACTTACCCTGCCCGGAATCTGGAACTCTATGACTCGCCACTCCATGGCTCAGAAAAAGGAACAGGAAAAGAAGGTACATCCTAGGTTCCTGGGACATCCTCCTGTAGTTAATTCAAGCACAGAAGTGATTCAGGTTTGTATTTTTAAAATACATTTAAGAACATTCAGAAGACTTGGGGCACTTGGGTGGCTCAGTCAGTTAAGCGCCCGACTCCTGGTTTCAGCTCAGGTCATGATCTCAGGGTGCTGGAGAGGAGCCCCACGTCCGGCTCCATGCTCAACGAGGAGTCTGCTTGGAGATTTCTCTCCCTCCCCCTCCGCCTCTCTCCCTGCCCTCTCTCTCTCTTTCTCTCTCTAAAATAAATAAATAAATCTTTTTTTAAAAAGAGAGAGAACATTCAGAAGACAAAAGGGAAAAACGAATAGGCCCAGAACCCTTTCGGCTCTTTTTAAAAATACATTTTAAATTCCATGTAATTTGCTCCATCTAAACCCCTGTGTTAGTCAAAGACACAATCATCTCTCTCCTTGATGACAACAGTGGCCTGTTTATATTCTTACACTCCCTCCCATTCCCTTCAATACAGCAAAGAGGAGTGATTAGAAGCATGGGCTCTGTTATATCTGACAAGGGGTTTATATCTAGATTATAAAAAGAACTCTTACAATTCAGTAAGTAGAAGATAAGCCAGGAGCAAGAAAAGATACAAACTTAAGTTTCATTTTAAACCAAAGAAATGGCCAGTAAACTCATAAAAGATCATCAGCATCATCAGTTATCAAGAAGATGCAAATTAAATGCACACTTAGATACCACTACATAGGGGCGTCTGGCTGGCTCATTAGGGAGAGCATGCGACTCCCGATCTCGAGGTTGTAAGTTTGAGCCCCACACTGGGTATAAATATTGCTTAAAATTGAAATCTTAAAAAAAAAAAAAAAGATACTACTACAGATACTAGAATGGCTAAAAGTTAAAAAGACTGACACCAAGTGTTGACGATGATATGGAGCAACGAGATTCTCACACGCTGCTGATACAACCTCTTCAGAAAATTGTTTGGTAGTGCCTTATACAGTAGACTATGCAATACTCTAGGATCCATGAATTCCACCCCTGGGTGTGTATCCAAGAGAAATTAAAACTTACATCCACACAAACACTTGTCCAGTTTCATTCATAAGAGCCAAAAACTGGAAACAACTCAATTGTCCAAGCACAGGTGAAAGGTTCAATAAGTACGATTCAACCGAACATCACTCACCAATAAATAATAAGTTGGACTTTTGCTTCCAGGTCTGATGGAAGGGGATAAACCCTCCAGCCTTAAACAATTCGAAAACCCACCAAAATAATGAAGCAAAGGCTTTCAGACATTGGACAACAGGTAGCATAAGACCGAGATCCTAAGAGAAGGGAAACTGTAGAGATTATAAATGTATATATTGGTCTCTGCTCTGGGTTCCTGGCACAGAGCTCCTAAAACCTTAGCAAATTCCTACACGGTAAAAGTAGTAGGAGTGTGTTTTGTTCCATTGAGGCGACTCTGGGTGGGCTCCTGGTTGGCTCCTGGATGGCAGCTCGTCACCAGAAAAATCAAGCCATGTTTCTCTAGCCAACCCCCCCATCCTCCAGGGAAGAGAGAGGGGCTGAAAATGGAGTTAATAATGGATCGTGCCTATGTGAGGAAGCCTCCATAAAATCCCAATAGTACAGGGCTTGGGAGCTTTCAGGTTGGTGAACACATCCACCTCAGGGGAGCCATACACCCCAACTCCACAGGGACAGAGACTCTAGCACTGGGGACCCTCTCAGACCTTGTCCTATGTATCTCTTCATCCAGCTATTCATCTGTATCCTTCATCATATCTTCTCATAAACTGGTAAAAGTAAGTGTTTCCCTGAGTTTGGGGAGCTGCTCAAGCAATATGACCAAACTGGAAGAAGAGGTTGTGGGCACCTCAGATTTGTAGCTGTTAGACAGTTAGGTTCTGACAGGATGCCTGGAGGCCAATAACGAGGAAGTCACGGCCGGCTATCGGGAAGGTCAGAGGCCTGTCCTGGCAGCACGCCACAAAACGCCAGATCAAACCAGACTGGCCCAAGACGGCAGATGCCATGACAGGAAACCTCTGGCCGAATCAGGAAGAAAAATCACAAAATGCTGCTTGCCGCCCCAAGTCATGAATATTTCACTCCAAGCTAACAGCTGTCAGTAAGAGATAAAAACCCAACCCTCACAACATGTAGCTCTCGTGCGCGCGAGCGCTCTCTTTCTCTCTCACTGCTCTCATATCTCGAGAGTGTGCTTTCCACTGTAATAAACGTGTCTGTCCTCGAGTTCATTCTCGTGACAAGACCGAGAACCTTCGGTGACTCCCTAGTTCACCCGGCAACACAGCCACATCACACAGAAGTTGTGTGGAGACCTGGAGACCTACTGTGTGGAAACCTGGAGACCTACTACGTGCAACCAGTATTGAAGTAGGGGTGGAGGGAACAGTCTTACGGGCCTGAGCCCTGAACCTGTGGGATCAGACTGTATCTCCAGGCGGGTGGTGTCAGAACTGAGTTAAACTGTAGGGCACTCAGCTGGCCTCACAGAATCGCAGGGTGTGAGGAAAACCTCTGCATATTTGGTGACCAGAAGCATGAGAAGTGAAGCAGTCCATGTCCAGTGCTTTGAGCAGGTGGTAAAAGAGTCATCGGTCTCAAAGATCACAAGACCAAGAACAAAGAAGGAGATAGAGAACCCGCTTTCCCTACTCAGGAGGGAAAACTTGAGGTTCTTCCATATACAAGCACAAACAAGCTGGCCCCTCCAGCTCGCTGCCTGGAGTTTGCTTCCTTGAAATGGCTCCTAGTGCAGGAATGGTGGGCATGGTGCATATTCCAAAGACAGGGGAGGGGATGAGGAGCCTCCGATGACCGGGCACCAGCTCACAGGGGCACCCAACAGTCACGTGATCTCTCAAATGATCCCCCACACCCACAAGGGGTCACCAAACCACAACCCAAATTCAAACAAGCTGCCTGGTTTTATGGGGCTCACAAGCTAAGAGTGGTTTTTACATTTTTAAATTGTTAAAAAAAAAAAAACTGAGTGATCTCTCTCGACACAGGAAAATTTCATGTATGAAATTTAAATGTCAGTGTCCATAAGTAAAGTTTTAAGGGAATCCGGCCAGGCCTGTTCGTGCCAGGTTCGTCTGTGGCCGCTTCCTGAGTCAGTGCTACAGAAACTGGTGTGGTCTACAAAGCCAAAAATATTTATTCTCCGTTCCTTCGCTGGAAAAGTTTGCCAAGCTACACACTTACATATTTACAGAAGAAATGTGGTGTTTAAGATGCCTTCAAAATAATAGGGGAGGAAGGAGGTGGGAGGTAGTGATGGGTTTGCCAGGGGAAGCTGAGTGCTGAGTACATGAGATTCATTTTATTCCTACGTCTGCTTTTGTATATGTTTGAAATTTTCCACATAAATGATTTTTAAAAGAAAAAGCACCAGAAGAGACTGTGTGTTTTTAGGGAGAGCGAGTGGATAGATGAGGGGGGAAAGGGGATGGGAGTTGCCAGGAAGGGAGGAACTAGGGGGAAAACAGGTGGGGATGGGTCCTTCAGGTCAAGTGGAAGGAGGGGGGCCCTCAAAATCTGTTTATGGGTCAAATTAGATGAAAACTGGGAGCTGCACCTTGCTTCACCTGACTCTTAGGCAGCCCACACCCCAATGACCGGATACCACCTTCTTGGGGTATTAACAGGAACTTGAAGAGAACCCCCATCATGCCCATCCACGGTTTCCTGAGATTATTTTATAGGGGCCCCTACATTCTTTCTTACAGATTTCCCTGGTATTGTCTAGCCCGTTAAACAAATGGATTCTTTAACCCCCAAGGGGACTTCCACAACAAGCTTTGCAAACAATTATGCTCATTTTACTGCCCAGGGCAAAAAACGAACTGAAACTTTTGAAACCTACAAGCACCAAAAGCCACACATTCCAACAGGTTTTGAGGGAAGGTGATCCCAAAGCCCTTTGTAGACGTGTTCTGCCCCACCAATCCCACCCCCTAGCTGGTACATTCAACTCTCATAATAACTCTTACTGGGTTGGGGCCTTTTGAGCCTTAGCGGAAACTTTGGCCCTTTTTCCTCCCTTCCCTTCGGTCAGCTGCCCTGGGGCATTGGCCTCATTCACAATTCTCCAGTTTCCCGGACAATGAGGTTTCTTGTGCTTTCTTGCCAGCATCTCCCTATTAACTCAACGGAAGGGTATATGATTACTGAAACAGAGGCCCTGCTTTCTGCTGCACATAATGTCTTCGTTCCAAGGAAACCCCAGAGCATCCCCAGTATGGGATTTGGTTTTAATTAAAAGCCCTTTGGGTCACTCTGTTTCAGGAGACTGGCCAAAAGGATGGAAGGGACTGTGCAGGGCAATAATGATTTGGGGGGGGGTTGATGGTTTTCTCCATGGGCCGTTCCCCTTCCCCACCAAAGTCTCCCCACTGCAGACTGGTGGAAATCAGGCAGGCTAGGGGCTGCTTTGGTGGAACCTAAAATGCAAATAGCAACAATAACCACAAACCTGAAGTGAACACTTCTTCCTGAGCAATGGGGAGCAAGCATCTGGATGAGCAGGGAGAACAACCATCCTGCTTTCCTGGGACTGAGGGATTTTCCTGGGACACAGTTCATTTTTAAGACAGGAAAAGTCACAGGCAAACCAGGATAAGTTGGTCACTCTACCGATGAGAGACATTTCATCCTCTATGAAACTTGCTAAAAGGCTGGGGGGTTTCTCCCAACGCTGGCACAGTCCATCCCAGACACAAACCAACAATTCACAATTACATGGAGTTTTACTGTCTGTAAAGCAGTTCCCTTTAAGGTCTGCATCATGGATGCATATTTATGGGCCATCCAGATACCAACTTGGAGATTTTCCACCAAAAAAGAAAAATTACAATACAATTTTCTTTGCGATCAATGCAACGTGGGCTAACTGGTCTGGCTTGTAGAATACCAGGCTGATTGAACTGGATTTGGTGTTGGAATGGCCAGGCTCACAGTGGGTACAGAAGTCAAAGGAGTGGTTACTTTCTGGACTAGGGGCATGGAGGTCTGAGCTCCTGCCCCAGCTCTGCCCTTAATGGGAAGACTCTGGACTGTCATTCCCCTACCTTTCTTTTGCTCTCAGGGGAGCAAAATGGAAGGCTTGGGATTCTGTGATAAAAGGAGAGGAAGAAAGGTCTCACTGAGCATCTTCCGTGTGCTGGCATCATGCCAGGCCCTCCCTTCCATTTATTTACTCTCTCCATCACCCCAAAGGTTTACATGACTGGGTTTCACAGATGAGTTCCATGGGCACATGAGGTCACATGGCAGGCAAATGACAGAAAGGGGGGGTCCCAATGCAGGGCTGCCTAACTCCATAGTAGTCCTAATCCCAGCAACCATCAAATGAGAGAGAACGAAGCATGTGCCCCTCTCCATACACTGTCTCATGGAATCCTTGCAGAACCTTTGAGGCAAACATTACCATTATTCCTACTTCAGAGAGGAGGAAACGGGTTCAAAGAAGTCAAATGACTGGCCCAAGGTCACACAGCTACTGCGTGGAAGGACCGGTTCCCAAACCCAGAGCCAAATGATCCAAATCGTGGACCAGCTTTGCTCCCCAGCCTCCCTGCTCAGCACCTGGAACCTAAAACTCCAGGTGGCTGGGGTCATATCAAGGATAGGAGCTCGGCTTTAATTCGGACCCACCCAATCTGTACTCTTGAACGAAGTCCTTAACCTCTCAGGGCTTGCACTTCCTCCTCTGTACAACGGGGATGGCAACACTATGCCCCTCACGCAGACTTTGTAAACATTTTTAAAATTCATAAATTAGGGGCGCCTGGGTGGCACAGCGGTTAAAGCGTTTGCCTTGGGCTCAGGGCGTGATCCTGGCGTTATGGGATCGAGCCCCACATCGGCTCCTCCACTATGAGCCTGCTTCTTCCTCTCCCACTCCCCCTGCTTGTGTTCCCTCTCTCTCTGGCTGTCTCTATCTCTGTCGAATAAATAAAATCTTTTAAAAAAAATTCATAAATTAATCCAGTGTGCAGTCGGTGCTGAATTTGCTTTTCCTGCACGTGCTCATTTCCTGCTCACAGCGGCTATGAGGTAAAATATGGAAAATATGTAAAGAATTTGCCTTGTATAGAAAATAGGTAAAGGACGGAGCCCAGCACTGGCACAAAGAAACACTCGATGAACAGTAGCTATTATTATTATTACTGGTGCTATTGTTTTTACGGCTATTATTACAGACATTGCCTTCACCGCTGTTCTTGTTACTTCTATTAAGTGGGTTCGAAGCCCTTTCCTAGAAGTTTCTGCACTCTCTTCCTCCCATGGACGCCCCCACCCCCAAGAGCCCTTCAAGCTGCGACTGCCGTTGCCCGCTCTCCTTTCTCTGTCTGCAATGCCACCCCCACCCGGGCCCCCACCGCGTGCACCCCTCGTGCCCCTTCCCCGGGGAGTCCCCGCGGCGCGCCACCAGCCCGCGCAGCTCCCCTGCGCTCGGTGCCGCTGGGTCCTCCGCCCGGGGCCCCGCCACGCGCGCCTCACCTGAGATGCCGCGGCCGCTCTGAGGCCTGCGCGCTGGGGGGCGCGGGGGCGGGGCCGCAGGGCTCACCCGGGGCGGTGGGAGCGGTGGGGGCGGGGCCAGCCTGCGTGGCGCGACCTCCTCTCCGCAGGGTTCGAGTGGAAACCCCGCGCAGATAGCCGCGGCGTTACAGCCCCCGCTTGGGGTCTTCCTCTCCCGACCCGAGCGTGCCAGACGCAGAAGGATAGAATGCACGCTGCCTGGCCCCTCTCTGAGACTGCCGCCAGCCAAGGAGGATGGAGAGGTAAAGGCAGAGCCGGCAACTGCAACGTAGGGACTTTATTCGGATCCGGATGCAAACAGACTGTTAAAAAATTATAAGACAGTTGGAGCAGTGTGGTCACTGGATAGTCAAAGGTTAAGTTTTTTAGGTGCGAGCATTGTAATGTGGTTCTCCTAAAAGTCCTTACCTTTTGTAGATACATGCCTGTAACACTGAAACATGACGTCTGGGATTTGCTTGGAAGTAAAGGGGACCCCGGAGCAGCAGGAGCCTGGGTGAAACAGGACCGGGCCATGCGTTGATAATTGTTGAAACCAGTGAAGAGCGGTAATTATTACCTTTCTTCCTTTTTATGTGCTTGGGATTTTTCCATAATGAAAAGTTTTTTGAATAATAAGAACTGTAAATATGTAAATATGTTCAGACCGGTTGGTCCGTAAATGTTGACCTGATGTATCTGAAGGAAAAAAAGAAAAATTCCTCCCACGTCAAAAAGGCTCATGCACCAAAATATTTACTGCCCCAGCATTACATATATACGCACGCAGCAAATGGTGGTGGAAAAAGACCCAAGCTAAGTATACAACAATAAGGAAGTGGTTACATCAACTGTAATACAGCAACTCTGTGGGTTACATAGCCATTAAAATGGGCATTAACAAAGACCATGTAATAGTAAGAACCCCAAAAAGCCAAATATTAAGTAATATGCACTTTTATTAAAACTGGAAGGGAGTCCATTGAAGTGTTAAGGTCTGCATAACCTTATGCATAACTTTTACCTCTTTTCTAGTGAAAATAGAATCATAAACTCTAGATTTCCTTGCAATTCTTCATATTTAATGAAACACATCTCAATACCTAAACTTTTTAAAATAGCTAAAATGCCTAATGCTGACATTATTTTGTCACTGGCAGAATTAGAAATTCTCTTCAGAAATGGCCACCTGTACTGTTCTGTTGCTCATCTGGTCAATATTTATATAATACTAGTGTTCAGCGTTCTCAAAAAAAATTCTTTTATCTCCAGCTCTTGGTTAATTAAACAGAAGTTCACTCTCAAGTCTTAAATGATGGGAAATGTCTTCCATCCCTGGTCAACTTTTGATTTAGAAACAGGCATCTGTGAGTTTCACATGATTCATCCTGGAAGGATGAGTATCTTTTCATTTTTACATTTTTTTAATGTTAAAAGTTTATAAGTGGGGGGGGTACATACGGCGTAGATGAAGTCTGAAAGGGCAGATACTAAAATGTTAATACTGGTTCTCTTAGGGTTATAGGCTAAGTGAAGTTTATTTGCACTTTCTTCTCACCTGTCTGTAGTTTCTACTTTGTTTATAACAAGCATGTTCTTATAATGCAAAAGCCAATAGGGCTCTATGATCAGTCACAGCCACCTTATAAATAGTAAAAACAAGGTGGCAGGGGTGCCTAGTTGGCTTAGCTGGTAAAGCATGTGACTCTTGACCTTGGAGTTGTGAGTTCAAGCCTCATGTTGGGTGTTTGGGTGTACAGCTTACATTAAAAAATAAAAATTAATTAATTTTTTAAGAGTAAAAAAAGAAGTAGCAAAATCAAGTATAGGAAAACCTGCTTTGTTCTGCTGAGTATAACAAGGACTGCCAATGTATTCTCAAGCACCTCAACTGTACATTTGAAAAATGTTGAGGGTTCAAGGGCATTTAAAACCAATATTCTGAAAATAAAACAAAACACAATATTCTGTGTTGACTCCTGAATAGGATATAAGAAAACAACATTTGGGCATTGTACCTGCTCTTAATTATTTTCCAGAATTTAAGAAGTACAGATGTATAAGGCATTCCAATTTTCCACGGTCATTGGGGGGGGGAATCTTTTCCTTTCTACATATATTCAAAATGATTTTTTTAAAAGATTTTATTTTATTTATTTGACAGAGATAGAGACAGCCAGCGAGAGAGGGAACACAAGCAGGGGGAGTGGGAGAGGAAGAAGCAGGCTCATAGCAGAGGAGCCTGATGTGGGGCTCGATCCCACAACGCCGGGATCACGCCCTGAGCCGAAGGCAGACGCTTAACCGCTGTGCCACCCAGGTGCCCCCAAAATGATTTTTAAACGGTCTGGTAACAAAAATATTTTATTTTAGTTCATGAGACTATAGCATCTTGACTCTAAAATCCAGAGGGAAATCTTCAGTTCTAGTTATGTAACAGTACTCTCCTATGTCTCCAAGAGTATAAAGTGTCATAGCTAAAAAGAAGTACTTTGGCATCAGTGAGCATGCATTCCAATTCAGTGATATCAATATAAATAGCGAGCCACAAAGCACAAATTACTGGTAAATGAAACCCAGTGCCATTCAAGTTGTGCTACAAAAACAAATCTTTAGGGAATCCAGCTCAAACCCACCATGAGATAACACCTCACATCCATTAGGATGGCTACTATGAAAAAAGAAACCAGAAAAGAACAATCATTTGCAAGAATGTGGAGAACTTGGAACCCTGGTGCAGTGTTAGGAGAAGTGTAAATGGTGCAGTGGAAAAACAGTATGGTGGGGGTGCCTGGGTGGCTCAGTTGTTAAACGTCTGCCTTCGGCTCAGGGCATGATCCCGGAGTTCTGGGATCGAGCCCCACATCAGGCTCTTCCGCTGGGAACCTGCTTCTTCCTCTCCCTCTCCCCCTGCTTGTGTTCCCTCTCTCGCTGGCTGTCTCTCTGTCTGTCAAATAAATAAATAAAATCTTTAAAAAAAAAAAAAACAGCATGGCGATTCCTAAAAAGATTAAACACGGAATTCCCATATGAGCCAGCAGTTGCACTTCTGCGCATATACTCAAAAGAAGTGAAAGCACTTCTCTGGACAAGCACTGAGTCCTATATGGTACACCTGAAACTAATATAACACTATATGCTAACTATGCTGGAATTAAAAAATTAAAGACAAAGAAGTGAAAGCAGTGCCTTGCGGATCTGTACAGACAAGTTCACGGCAGCATTATTCACAATGACAAAAAGTTGGCTGTAACACAGATGTCCACTGATGGACGCATGGAGGGGAAACCATGTGGTGTAGATGTGTATACAGTATACACAGTGGAATATTTTTTGCCTTAAAAAGGAAAGAAATTTTGACACATGCTACCACGTGGATGAACCTTGAGAACATTAGGCTGAGTGAGATAACCCGGTCACGAAAGGACAAATACTGTATGAGTCCATGTACATGAGGAACCTAGAGTAGTCAGATTCATAGAAAGCAGAATGGTGGCTTCCAGGGGCTAGAGGAAGGGGGAATGGGAAGTTAGTGAATGCACACAGAGTTTCAGTTCTACGAGGTGAAGAGTTCTAAAGATAGATGGCGATGGTTGCGCAGTACGAATGTACTAAATACCACTGAACTGTACAACCAAAGATGGGTAAGGTGGTAAATTTTGTTATGTGTATTTTACTTCAATGTAAGAAAACTGGAATAAATAATGAATGGTGCCATGTCAGTGAACATTAATAATTTTTATTTATTTGAGAGCAAGCGAGAGCACAAGCCGGGTGAAGCGCAGAGGGAGAAGCAGACTCCCCACTGGGCAGGGAGCCGGACATGGGACTTGATCCCAGGAGCCGGACGTGGGACTTGATCCCAGGACTCCAGGATCACGACCTGAGCCGAAGGCAGACGCCCAACCAACTGAGCCACCCAGGTGCCCCTAATAATTTTTAAAGTAAGCAATTAAATGGGATATTGTATTCTGAATTGGCTCCTAAAACAGAAAAGTTCATTAATGGGAAAATGGGCAAAATCCCAATACTGTCGTTTACTTAATATACCAGTGCTAATTTCCCAGCGTTGACAAACACACCAGGGCTACATAACGCGTTAACATTAGGGAAACGAGGTGAAAGGTGTACAGGAACTCTCTGTACTATCTCTGCAAGATTTCTCTAAATCTAACACTATACGAAAATAAAAATTTATTTAAAGATAAATTTTTAAAAAGCAAGTGACAAAAAAAGTACGACTTAATTCCTACATAGAAGACAAAGACAACACAAATTGATAAAGGAAGCAGGAAAATATGAATGCCTATACATAGGCACAGTAGATATGAAATTTTAATTTTTATTGTGCTGTTCACTGTTGCCTAACTATCGTCTCATCATCCACTAACTGCAAAAAGGCAGGCTGTTGAATTTTATATTGTGGCAATATTTCCTTAATGATTCTGGGTGCATATTTTCACTTAGATTACGAACAAATGTTTCTTCGCGTGGGTACAATGTGAACTTCCTTCTGCCAATTCCTGACGTTGTATCTTTTGATAAATTGGTTGTAAGTTTGTGAGCATCCTGTTTCGGGTCAATTATAAGCCAAGTATGTGCTCAGTGGGTGCCTAGGCAGTGCAAGTCAGACCAGGCAGTCCCAACTCAGTGCAGGGCCTTCCAGCTATAATATGGAGGCACTGGCTAGAAGCGAATTTCGGGTATGTAGCCGTCTGCACAAACATGGTGGATCACTTCAGTCCGTGTTGAATATGTGCTGTAGTTGTTAGAAGAAAGGATCATGAACCACTTCAATCGGTAACCAAGTAGTGGGATACAACTGACGAAAACATCTTCAGTAACGGAGTCTATGTAAACACTGTACTCAGATTGAAGTGAAAACACAGCTTTAATCAGAAAGGAGACTTGAAGCAACTAAGTTTCAGTTTATTTCGCAGCCCAGCTTCTTTGCTATTAAAGGTGAACTGCGTAAAAACTGGTTAAGACATAGAAGGGTAAAAAACGCTGTCGCTTTTAACTACTCTGCACAAGGGAGAAATGACTGAGGGCATTGTACCTTCTCTCCTTCCCTTCTCTGTAACCAGCGGCCTCAGCACTCAAGGGGTTCACGCTGCAGGTGCAAGGAGCTGTGAATCACAGGTGCAGCTTGCCTTGCCTTTCCCCGTGACCTTCCAGGTCAAGAGGTTAACTTGCTTTGACCACAAATAGAGCTCTTCTTCATTTCTCTAGTACAACCTTAAATTTGATATGAAGCACTTACACAAGGAATGGTGCAGACAAGAAGGCAGCTTTATTGTACTTTGGGGAAAAAACAGGATTCCATTTAGGGAAAATAAAAAAGCCATTGACACTCAGTAAGCAACACTGCCACCTAGTGGAGTGGCGACACACCACCAAGACTTTCAAGACCAGGTATCAAATGTGCCAGGATTTGCTGGTTTCAATTTTCATCCTAAAACGGAACTGTTAATATATTGGTCTTCAGAGAACCTGATTTTGAGAAACTATTTGTATCTCTGAAATGCATAAATGAATGTGCTTTCTCTGCTTTTTGGGGGGGGTAAAGGAGAGGTTTTTGGTTGTTTTTTTTTAAGTAGACCTTCAAATTCTTGATTTCAAAATTATGAAACACTTTGTGGCAACCTGCCTCTTTGAACATCCATCACTCTTGCACTCTCGTTCAACAGTCTAAACAGCAAGATTATGACAGTTTATAAAGAAACAAAACTCAACTGTGTAAGAACTACATTAAGTTTACTCATTTCCTCTCCTTTTATAATCTAAGGTGCTAAGTATTTGCACTTCACTTATTTGAATTCCTGGAAGAAAAAAAAATCACTAGAATGCACCAATAACAATTTTGCATAAATCACATAACCCAACTCTTCTATGACAACACAATAACAGTGGAAGATATTGGTGTGAGGATGTGGGAATGCTGTTCTTAATGAATAATAAAGTAATTCTTCTCAAGGCTTTAATTTTCCTTTATACCCAGGTGTTGCAGTAAATGTGTTGACTTGATGACTTCTATGAGCATATAAATGAGAATATTTAATGAAACACCTGGCTGAAAAAAAGAAATAAAGTCATGAGAATAACATATTGTTAATAACCACAATCTCGAATCCACATCTCTGTTATTACTGAGATTTTAGATTCTGGGTTAAGTGCTCTGCTCTTTGGAATATGCACAATGGTTATTGATCTTGCTAATGAGTTCCTCTATTGCAACATTTGTGGGTACATGGTTGGAGGCAGTCACGGATTCTAGAATGTAGGAGTCTGACATTGTCTTCACCAATCCATATTCTTGGCAAACTCAGTTAAGGATTTCAGGAAGAACCAGGTTCTGGGAAAGAGGTATACACGTGTAGAGTAAGAAGTGGAATTAAAACATTTTTAGACTGCATTTTGTCAGCAGCCACAACCGAAATGTTTCAATTCTGAGAACCTGAGATTGTCCAGAAAAGCAGAATTCTGAGTATAGGGTGGAAGCTATCACAAAGTCTGAAGCCAGTGTTTTGCATTTCCCAAAGCAACATGCAATGGGGAATGGGGGTTGGTCCCTGAAGTACTAGATCTGAATGAGGTGGTTCTTCCAAGCGTTAGTCTAGACTGCCTCAGTTCAGTGTTCACCACAATGTGCAATTATCCCCCGGCTTCCACCCAGTCGGAAGCCTTTATCACATAGTCCTAACTGCACTTTTCACATAATGCTGCTATTTGGGCACCCCTGAAGCCAAAGCAATAAAAGATCCTAGGGAAGCCTTATATTAACTCAAACATGATGCCAGAGTCATCTCCAAAAAAGTTTATTAGCATGATTAAAAACATTTTTTGAATAATGACAGAAAGAATTTCTAAACATGAAAGAGTATCAGTGGCTATACCTTATAACCAAATATTTGCAATTGAACGGACAGCTTTATTGCCAGTCTTCATTTTATTAAAAACAATCCATATTTATTGGTTCCGTGTGAAGTCATGACTATTGCTTTGACTGGGAATGAGTCCCTACTGTAATTAAGTATAAAAAATATCTTCCATACTTGGATTGTGACCTGTATACTGAGCAAAGAGTTGATAAAAATCCTCAAAGAGTTGGGTTTTGTTTTTTAAAAACATTCCTTTTACACACTACAAAGAAATAATTAGTATTTTGGCTTTTTAAATTCCTACATGATATTTAGAATGGCAGTCCCCAAAGGTCCTCCCTTCACATAATCGCAAACGCAGACCCTCTTCTGGAGTGTACATTCTTGGGGTGGGCTCTGAAGACTTGGGCCTCCACGTGTTTATACTGGTTTGAGAACAAAGACAGCATCATCCAGGACATAGTAGTCATTATACATGTCGCCCTCACACAGGTATGGCAGTCTGGTGAAAGCTTCAATAACAAAACCAGCTTTTCGGAAAACTTCAGGCAGACTATTCACTTGTTCTTCCCAGTTCTGTCCCTTGATTTCTAAAATTTCTGATGGTTTCTCCCACTTGCCACCTACTAAAACAAATAGAAACATTAAGTTAAATTCTTGAACAAACAAGTTATTCAAAGAGAGAGAGGAGGAGGAACAACATTTGCCCAGGACTTGGTATGTGCCAAGCACGGGATGCTTGGATGACTCATCTCCTCAATACCCCCTAAGGAGGACAGAGAGAAGTATGAACCCAGAGGGCTGAGGACTCGCCCAAGCTTGCAAGGTTAGTGAGGGTAACAGCAGAAATGTTATCCCAGGTTTATCTGGATCCAAAGCCCATACTTTTACCTTCTCTGACAGTTTTAGGTATTACTCTCCATTAGACCCACTGGGTTTTAAGTGTTCATGGTTTTGGAGAATTCCTCATTAAATACAGGAATATGGAAGCCGAGAGTTACCCATAAAATGTGCAAGAAGGTTTAGGGATAAACACAAGAAAATATACCCATGATGTAGTAAATGTATCCAACGTATTAACGAGAAAGGTTTATCAGGCTGAAAATAGACTAATAAAGGCTTTTCACTGATACAGACAGACCATCGGTGTGTTTTCAAGAGAAGGTGATCCACTCCCCAACTTTTCATAACAATTTTATAAAACTTAAGCTCCGAAACCAGAGCGAGATAGAGCACTAGAATGGATGAGTCGGCTTGGCATTTCTTGGACTAATGGCTGAAGTCTGTATCCGTCATTTCCAAGCCCTCAGCACCAGATGCCTGAGGAGCGGAGGTGGGGGTGCCTGGATAAGGTCTTCAGGCCTTCAAGTTCACACCAAGCATTGGCTACAGGCACATGGACACACAGATAAGGGTAGATGTCAATTCTGGGGTGGTCTTAGGTCCTGTGAGATCAAAAAAACCCACACATACTAAAAGTATTACTAACTTCAGACAGAGAGTAGCTTTCTGTGAGAACATACATCATCAACAGGTGCCAAGAGTACAAATACGGCAGGGGAACGACTGTTCACTCTTCTTGGTGGCCCAGCACCTGCACCCTCTTCCTAGAATCTTGCAGGAGGCAAAGCCTGGGGAAGTAGCTCTCCGCACTGTTCTTCCAGCAGAGGGAGGCGCTGGCACGTGACCTAAGCTCAGACACACTCGCCTGAGACGTGAATGAAGCGCGAGTGACCCGGAGAAGTGGGAGGCAGGCTCTTCCCTGGGGAGCAGAGCAGTGGCCATGAGACCATGCAGCTGGGGCGGCATCGGGTGGTACGAGCACCAGAGTGTGGTCCGTGCCACGGTCCCTAGCGCTTGGCAGAAGCAGGATGTTGTTCAGATCAGTTTGACAGCATGACCTGAGGAGTCTGCCTTGGCTGGAGACCCCACCCATGATTCTCCAATCCTCCTGTAACCACGTGAACTACCTCTGAATCCTTTCCATCAATTCCCTCTCACTGAAGTCAGCCAGAGTCCGTTTCTGCTGCTTCCAGGGAAGAACCTGTGGGGAGGAGGGAACCACGACAGAGGGCACACACTTGGTTTCAACAACCCATTAACAAGGGGTGACACAACTCTGAGGTATAACTCGTTAATGCCACGCAATGTATTTCTCAGTGTTCACTAGTCTTTCCGCTTCTCTCTCTATGAAGACACCCCTCCTGCCTCTTCCAGCTTTCCAGTGTTAGTGGCCCAGCACTGAGCACACAGTAGGTGCCTCAGGATCAGCAACCGAACTACTCTGGAAATTTAAAGTACCAATTCCCTGTCAAACAATACTCTTTCCTGGGAATACATGCTACATGTAAATCAAAATCTCCCTCAGAACATCTACAAGTCCAAGAAAAAATTTACCACATGAACATTTAGAAATGTGCTCTAGGCTAAAATCTCAACTCTAAGTGGTGAAACTGGGTTACAAACAATCTTTTACACAATTTCAAAAAGTTCCCCGTTATGGTTTCTTAATAAGAGTTCCTCTCTTCAGTTCTTCTTTTCTAAAGAGACAGAAAGAAAAGAGCCAACTCTCTTCAAATGCACAGTGCCCTCCACCGCACGCGCACTCCCCAAGAAATGGAGACTGTGAAGGGAGGCAGGATCGTTCTTGGCCTGGAAATCAATCTGATTCTCTTTTATGTCGGTAAGGTTCTTTTCTTTTCTCCTCCATTTTATCTAATCAATCACTATTCCTCACCTGATGCATTTATATTTTAAGCCCCTACAGATTAATTTTTAAATGTCTAACACTAAGGAAATGGTCTTTTTCCCCAAGACAAATAGGTAATGAAAGAATAGCTGAGAAAAAGTTTCAGATTAACCTTGAAAATTCCCTTTGCTGCTTTAGAGAAGAGCACCTTGCCAAACAAAGGGTTGAAAATGTTCTTAAAATCGCATGTGCTAGTCATCAACAGTGCCACGTCCTTACAGGCAAACACACACTGCCCAGGACAGGCACTACACAGTACTTGCTGAATATTTTCAGAGAATAAGGTGTCTGAAAAGCCAGATTTCTGTAAATTAAAAAATACTTGTCATTAAAAAAAAAAAAAAAAAAAACTGCCAAGGCCCCTTCCGTAGAGCATAACCCATAATAGATATATTTTTTAAAGTCTGCCCATACTGACTTTTTCCTCTATGAAGGAGAAAGTGGTTCTAATAATCTATCTCATCATAGTTGTAATAAAGCTAATAATCTCAGATTTGCTCACAAAGTCCTCATCATAGCACAGGGAAGGTAGCAAAAGCTCTTAAAATTATTTTTTTTCTTAACTGTAAAGAAATGTATCAAAATGTTAACAATGGTTATTTGCGGCACAAGGACTATGGATGATTTCAGTAATATTCTGATTTTCCCCCCTAATCCTTAAATGACTTTCATAAACTATTTTCATTAGTATTAGTTTAAAGAAGAATCTTCATCTTTTAAAGATATACTCTGACAGATGTGAAGAGAGACTATCTGAGATTTACCCTACAATCATGTGGGAGTGAAGGAGCAGGTGGGGGAGTGAAGGAATGGGGGGGGAGTGAAGGAGCAGGTGGGGGGAGTGAAGAAGCAAGTTGGGGGAGAGGCAAGACAAGACTGGGACAATGAACAGCAGGGAGTTCACCATGCCAGCCGGCCGCTTCTGCATATACTTGAAATTCTCCACGTGAAGTGTCAAAAATCAGTTTTCTATTCATTTTCCAGCTTGGATCACAGTAAAGTAATTTTTTTAAGAGGGGGGCGGGGGAGGAACTGAGGGAGAAAGACAATCAAGAGTCAGACACATAACCAACTAAGCCACCCAGGTGCCCCTAAAGTGATCTTTTTTTTATTCCCTCCACCAAGAAGATAAACTTTTGACATTTTCAGATGGCACTGCATTGGGGGGGAAAATCCTATAGGATATGAGAATTCTTAAAGAGAAATTCTTGCAGGACTAGGGTTGGTGTGACCCATTATCCAAACTTCTCTCTTTTGCAAAGAGACTGTGTCACTGGTGCAGGGGAGGGGCAGCTGTTTCCTCACCCGTCAGCACTCTCAAAGGAAACTGCTGACCGCTCTTCTCCCATTCTCAGACTAACCGTGTAGAAGTCGGAAATAATAGAGACATGAAACTCCAAAGTTGCAAATATTTCTTCTTCCCCAGGACATTAGTTCTCCAAAATTTTTAAAAGTCAGCTTCCCTTTTAAGACTCTATCTAAAAGAGGACTTCAGACTGAGATGCTGTTGGTTAGGTCTTGGTGGGCCCAACTCCATTTGAAACCCTCAATATATACTGATCATTACAACTTGCAAAGTGTTTGCACTTCTAGGGGGGCTGCCTCTGAGTAGGAGACATGAGGCTGTATTTACCAGACTTTGGAGTGAGTCCAATCCCTCAGCTGCAGACGAGTGAGGAGCCTGCTGGTCTTCTGCAGGTGACCCTACCCTCTCCTCTGGTCTATATTTATCAGGTCACTAAAATACTCCCAGCTCATCTCAGATTGTACATATACTAAAATTAAAACATGGTGAGGATATATTTGCATCACAAATGCCATGATTCTAATTTAAATTTATCTTCTAGTTCTGGACGAAGACTAAGAAAACTGTTAGGTCAAAAAACAAAACAAAAAATTCCTGTCTGAAATTCAAGCATCAGACCACCTAGATTACTTTTCAATTTCATTTACAGTAGCAAAGGACAAACTCAGACAAGTAAGACCATTCAGAACAAATAACCAGGCAGAAGTCAAACTAAAAACGGGCATAAATTCCAATTTGTCTCAACCAATACTATTTTATGTAGACCCTCCTTTACCCCAAAAAGGGGTTTAGGGCAGATTTTCCCATTTATAAACATCAGAGTGGCTTTCCAAACCTCACAGGCTGGGATCAGAAGGCCAAGGTGGTGACCCAGTCAGCATAACTTGGAGGAAGCACGTGGCAGAGGAAGCACGTGGCAGAGAGAGCACTGGACAGGGTGTCTAGTCCCAGGCCTGCTAACGCCCGCTGAGACGCCCACAATTACCCCTAAAACAGGCATGTGACACCATGGGAACAGGAGAAGTGGAGACAGGCATGGCAGCAGAATAGCTTCCTTTTATTAAATTCTTACTAAAGCTTAGCCAAGTAAGTATTCCTTATGCATCGATGGCCTCACTTAAACCCCCCACTAACTCCATGAGCTGCATGTACTATCCCCACTTTGCTACAGACCACAGAGCTAGGATCCGAACTCAAGTCTGTGCTCTTTATTACAACACTGTTCATCAAACAAGACAGAAGCTACAAGGGACTACAAAGCAGGGTACTGGTGCGGGAAGAAATCAGATCTGCTTAGCTGTGGCATGGCTAACTCATTAGGTCTCTGCTTGGTAACCAAATATGCTGGAGGCTAAGCCAGGGCTTTATTTCCCCAGGTGTGCACCTTGTCTTTTATGTTTCCTGTAGGGACAACCAGGCTTACAAAGGAATAATTGTGAACTGCCATGAATTCCTAGCAATCCCAACCCCCACAAGGCAAAAAAAAAAAAAATCCCTTCACTCATATGCTCAGTCAGCAGCGACACTTGCATGAGGGGCTTTGATACCCATTACCACACTGACTACAACACTCCTGGGAGACCAGGGGTACAGATGAGGAAGCATGCTCAGAGATCAAAGAAAAGCTTGTAAGGACACCAACAGTAAACTCGGGGACCCCAAATTCCCGACTCCAGATCTGCTGGCCCCTCTGCCCGCAATGCTGACTCCACTGGAACCTCTCTGTCCTCAAGTAATGAGACATCAGAGCAAACAGCAGGTTAAGGTCAGCGAATGTGAGGAATTAGGAAAAGTGAGGACCACTGGTGTCTTAATAGTATAGTCTCATTTGTGCTGAGGAAGGGGTAAGAAAAAGAAAGGAATCTGCAGTTCCCTAGCCCCAAAATGTCAGTAAAACAGAAGCACAGGCAAAGGGAAGTGAGAAGCCCACTAAACGTGGCTCATGTGCTTCCTCCCACAGGTGCTGCACATGACTGTATGGTCTCTGTCCATCAACCGCCTTACCTCGAAGTGGCCCACACTCAAGGGGCCGTGACCATTCAGTGTTCATTCTCCCACAAGGGGTGCCCTTCAACGCAACCAAAAAGCCTGTGGTTTCGCTATGGTGCTGAGCAGCCTGAGAACCTATGCGCGGATGGCTGTACCGGCGAGGCGGGCAAATTCACAGTGAAGGAAGCCCTGACAGAAAGAGAAGTCTCCCTCACTGTAAACAGGGTGACTCAGAATGACAGCGCGATCTACATCTGTGGAATCGTCTTTCCCAAATCAAAGGAACCAGGAGCTAAGCGGACCGGAGAAGGGACCATACTGGTGGTAAGAGGTCAGTTGGCTGAGGCTTTGCTCAGCCCTTTAAATGCATCACATTACTTATATGCAGAGATGAAGAGACAGATGCGCTAACTCAATACCCTAGCCAGTGAAGGGCGTGATCTGACACAAGCTGACAGGCGAAAGACTCCAATCCCATCTCAGCCTCCACAGACACAAAGTCAGGGCTCTCTCTCTGTGTCTACACTCTACTCGCACAGGCTGGCCAACAGGTCCTCCTTTTGTGAATGACAGTGACTGGTAATGTGCCAAGTCCAAAGGGATACTTGGGATGATTAGCAAGCAGCTTGTTCGGGAACTGGGCTGGCATTGCACCATCTAGAGCAAAGCATAAGTGACCAATAAATTGGACCAGGGGAAAAAAAGGCAGTACGGAAAACAAACACAAATTTGAGGAGAAGCCACTGGGGGACCTCTGACCCCACCCATTTTGCTCAGACAGAACAGAAATGATCAGTGGGACACCGGCTTCTTGAGATTTGCTAAAACCTTGAATTTCCTCATTCAAGTGAGGGTATTGAACCCAGCTACATCCTACAATTAAGAAATAAAGAAATGTCAGGAAAAAAGCCTCACACAATTCTAGGGGAAAGGAAAGAAGGGAAATAATCCTTGACTTTTTGGGTCTCTTCCATTAAAAAGGACTCTGGTACGATGAGCACTGAAATCATTAAAACATTAACTCAAAATCAACCAGTGCTACCATTTTAAAATAGGACTTTAGGGACCCGAGATCATCCTATATTATAATCCCTGCTTTTAATTACTAGGGGTGTTCCAATGGGCTTCTGGTATCCCATTGCCATTTAACCTTAGTTTATTCTCACCTATAAGATAAATTATAAATGAGTTAATACACATAAAGCACTTTTGATGATGCCTGGCTTATAGCAAGTATGATTAAATAGCTACAGATATTAAAACAAATATACAAGAATTCTGGAGATTTGTATATCCGACTGCATTGGTCTTCTGTAAGAAATGTTAGCCAAAACTAAAAATAGTTTGTAAGGAGATGAAAGGTCTCAAAACTGCAAGTTCATGTGAAGACAGATTCTTCTCTAAGAGCAGAAATGGAAACATTACTAAGACAGACACAGCCATTTCTGGCCTCTTCTACAGAGCTCCTAATTTAGCACTTGAAACTTTTTTTAAAATTTTACAGATATGGTTAATTTTTTACAAAAATGTATGCTGTACAAATGGAGTTCATGGGATATTTCATTGAAAAGTACAGGTTGTTCAGATAATAATTACAAATCTAACTGTATTTTGTGCTTCAAATAATGAGGTAATTGAAGACATGGCGTGTTGCTGTATGCCCACCTGGAACACGGGACACTTCCTGCAAGGAGGGAGAAATTCAGAATGGGAAAATGGATTCAATAATTCTACTTCTAAAGCTTTATTAGAAAGAAGGGGCACATGTAACAATGCCTGTCGTTTAAGGGTATAGGAAGCCCTAACAAAGGTCCTCCACGTACGGCCTTCTCAGATCCTCGTACAGACCATACTATTCAGTTGTGTATATGAAACAGCTCATGGTTATAATGTCAGCTTTCACAAATACATGGCAAAAATATCTTAATTCCATGAACAGACTGTTGGTGACCCTTGTACATCATTTCTACCAAAAGAAATTTTAAATGCCCTTGAACAAACTGTCCTAAAATGTTTACCTAAGTTCAAATAATGTGTTATATAAAAAGTGATTCTTAGCATTATGACAAGTAATTAATTGAGTTTAAAATTTTTTTTAGTTTTCAAAAGGTGTAACAACTTTGGTATAACATATTTAAAGAACTGATGAACTGGTTTTAATACTATCACATACTTGAGGGTCTTCTGAATCAAGAGACCCTGAATAAATTTTTAAACGAACAGCCAAGCAAAGCAGCTCATGTTTCACCTCTAACACTTGCAGCTCCAGTTATACTTTATACGTGTATTTGCAATATGTTTCAGTAGTGACTGTGGCTCTTTCTGTTTTTGTAATTAACAAAGAAATGCAGGAACAACACAGTCTCCTGATAGCTGTTCTATCACTGCTATCTATCTACATCACTGGTGCACTCGTGATCTTCGTAATCCTCTCCAAAGTAAGTCAAATTTCCTTGCAGTAGATGTCCCTGTAGCCTGGAATATTATCATAAGGAAATAATCTCCATCTCTCCACAAGTGAGCCTCAGAAATAGCTCACCTAATTAACATTCTCCTGTACACCTGCAGGAACCGTCTATGGAAGTGTAAATTCTCATCACTGAAATTATTACTAACCAGAGTACAAAACTTGCAATGTTTTCTCTTTAAAACCAGTAATATGAGAATAAGAAATCCTTCTCTGTAACTATCTTACATGTGGTCTTTCTGCTGGGAAGCATTACTGTTACCTATAAAAGGCCTAAGAACAGCCTTTAAGAGCAAAAAGGAGTTAACAGACTAGAAGCTGCTTTAAAATACTTTTAAAAGACCCAGAGTTTTTGAGAAGGAATATCTTCTGGCTGTTCATAGGTTCTAAGAGGGAGGGGATACATATATATATATATATGCTATATTAGGATCACAACAAAGCCTGTAATCAACATCAATATGAATTGTTATTAATATAATAAAAGCATCTCAGAAATGACACAGAAATTAACTCTTACTGTGTATCACTTAAATGTTAAGTTAGTTTAATCTTAATATGGTACAAGATATCTGCCACAACTGTTTTGAGTGCATAAAATGTCTTACAAGACTTTCCTTTTCTTCTTGACAGTCAAAATCTAACTCTTTAAGAAACAAAGAAACAGAAGATTCACAAAAGGTACAGACCAATACTTGTAAAATACCTTTTAAACAGTGGCTGGTTATAATTATTTCAATCCCAAAATAATGAAAAAACACAGAGAACATCATTGTAACTTTCAACCATAGATACCATTTCTTATTACTGAGAAACTCAAGGATAATCTCAAGTGGTAAACTATGATTTAAATGTGATCATTCTCAACCATAAACCCTACCTAACATACTCAGATTACAAGAATTAATGGTGAGTGTAGATGTGCTGGAGGGTGAGAGTGGAGGGGTAGTTTCTCTGACTGGTGGCAGTAAAGAAAGACAAAGCTCAGGTGACATGCAATAATCATCTCTTCTAGTCCTAAGAGAGACAGGCATTTTTTCTCATTTGTGGTTACAGAAGAAGAGTGCCCGACGTATTTTTCAGGAAATTGCTCAGGAACTATATAGTAAGAGACACATGGAAACAAGACAACAACCTGTAAGTGTGAAGTATCAAAGAGATGTAATGCAGATATAAAGCATGTTTGACTGAAAAAGCTAAGCTGCCAACAAACCATCAGTAATCACTTTTTCCTATAGAGGAGTCTGAAAGAGGACTTTCACATAGAATACATTTTTATATAGAACCTGTTTTGATAAATACATAACAAAGGACATCTGATACAATATTAAAAGAGACCAGGTTGGCATCTTAGTGACATAGAATCTTTCAGAAACACACTGGATATAGGCAATGTTTTCAATTCAGACAAGGATGCTTTTGTGGATTAAAAGATCCTTGCACAGTACCTTGCATGCAGTACTGGGCAATAAGTAAATGCTGCAACAATTGTGGGTCAAATTATACAGAAAACATCACTTATTGCTAATAGCAGAAAGAAATTCACAGTAGAAAAGAGGAGCTAATGAAAATAAAAATCAAGTATTTCTTCAGTCTTTGGGGTTAGAATGGCAGGAAGAATGCAGTCATAGTATCTATAAGATATCTGACAGTGTCTCTAATAAAGTCCTATGTAACAGGTTTTTCAAACAAGATGCTGTTTTAGTGCTAATGGAACAGTTACGCACAGTTTCCATGATGCACAATCAGGCTGCTCAGATTTAATTTATAATGTATATAATATAATGAACTTATACACTACTAAGGATTTTTCTTCTTGAACAGCTGCCAAAAGGGCAAATGTAACAAGTGTCTGATATGAGGTGTTTTTTGGTTTTTTTTTAATCCAACTTTTAAAAAGGATTTTCATCCAGGAGAGAATATGGTCTAAGTAGTCATTTCATACTTCAGTGTGTATACAAATACAGAAAGAAATGGTCTAATGACCTAAGACACCACTCTGAATAATTATAAACGCCTGTTCCCTCTTTCCTTACTGATGAGGCTAGAGCATCTTTTTCTGCAAACAGGCAAAGATAAGTGTCCTGAAGACCAGTCTAGAAGTAAGTACTGCAGTGTAAGCCAGGACTCTCCCAACAGCATCTCAACAAGAAAACTAACTTTCAACACAGCACAGAGGAAGATGTTACTACTGTACACTGTGAGGACAGTCAGCAAATCCCAGACTGGAAAACACTACAGGCCAAATAATCCTTTGCTTCAACAACAATATGGACAACAAAAATGCAAGGAATGGAATCTTAATATATTTAAAAAAATATAATAAAGAATGAAAAAATGCTAAAAAAGAAAAGAAAATTAATTTTTAGTTCCCACATCTTACCCTAAATACGGGAAGAATAGTAACTAGACCTTTAAGATTACTGGAGGCTACTTAGGACACAGAATGCAAGAGGGCATATTAGTTTATATGTTGCTTGCATTGGGGCATCACTGGTCATATAACCTTAAATATGGCTTGTTACTTACTCTTTCAGGACAAAGACAACACTTTTGAGAACAGAAGAGCACTCTCCAACCATGAAAGACCATAGATATGTTTTAATTTTCAATTAAGTCACTGAAAATCCAAATCCAGAAGTTATGGCGGTGTTATACAACATACGCCCATCGGGGCTTTAAAAAAACAATCAAAGGTAAATGGAGAATTCTCTACAAGGAAGGATGCCACAGCACAAGGAAACTATCACTAACAGTAATTACCAAAATACTAAAACCCTACAAAATACAACTGAAAAATACTTTCTAACTTGCCAGAATTCTGAATAGTCTAACATTTTAAGAATTTCCATTTTCATAACATATATCCTATAATTTGTGTCATTTGACATACAAGGTATGTGAGGACTGCTACTGAAGATTATAAATCACAACACGTGCTCCTGTCTTGAGTGGAAGAATTGTCTTTATGACTGTGGCCGTGATGGGCCAATCAGACTAAGATGGGAGGGAGGAAAAAAGGAAGGGAAGGGCCAAAATTTGAGTTAAAAAAAAAAAGAAGGAAGAAGAAAAGTAAAAGTACTTTTACTAGCAAAGTACCTTGGAGCGAATACTATTCTTCTGGTATTGCCACTAGGCAGTACAGTGCACATTTTCCTGCCTGCGTATGCAGAATCACTTACATCATGCTACCAGCAAAAAGTGAAAACAGAGTAAGAATATGATAGCTAAAATACAGAAGCTCCAACGCGGGAGGTTAAACAGAAAACCCAGAACTTCACAACACGGAAGCCTTAGCCAACTCTAGATGTCAGTGTTGTGCCAAATAACAGCACCAGGGAAGCAGTGAGCAAGGCCCTGTGCTTGCCTGTGCCTTTGCAATATTGATTTTTAACCAATTTAGGAGGGGAATTATCAGATAAGGGGTGGGGCCCAGCAAAGGTGTTTATGGAATTGTTACCATCTCACTGAGAAAACATACTATAGATTGTTCTTTGAAAGCTACCTCATTGTAAAAATCTATTTAAAGTACCCACAAGTGTGCATTCGTTATTAAAAATGAATTACAACCTATTTTTATTTCATTAAAGTGTTTCTTTTAAAATGGTATTAAATGAGGTGAATTCTATTTTTAAAAACCCAGACAGAATTTTAAAAGATTTTTTTTTAATTTTTTTAAAGATTTTATTTATTTATTCGACTGAGATAGAGACAGCCAGCGAGAGAGGGAACACAAGCAGGGGGAGTGGGAGAGGAAGAAGCAGGCTCATAGCGGAGGAGCCTGATGTGGGGCTCGATCCCATAACGCCGGGATCACGCCCTGAGCCAAAGGCAGACGCTTAACCGCTGTGCCACCCAGGCACCCCAGAATTTTAAAAGATTTTAAGATCCCAGTGAAAATGTTTTGCAATGATGGCCTGAATCAGTGGTCTCCAACATGTGTCATCACACGTGCCAGGAAAAAATGGGAAAGGGAGGCGTGTCAACTCCTTTTATTTGTGTGTTTGTATATACATGTGTGAGAGACTGTGTTGTGCATTTGTGTGTATTGGGTATAATGTGTGTACATGTGTGTGTGCACATGTGCATATATGTATATATGTGTAACTTATATACAAAAGTAGAAATTAAGCAATTGGCATAAAAAGTCATAGAAATAGAAATGTTAATGTTTTCCTCCTATAACCCAAAATAAACAGTCTTGTGTTCTTCTGGGTGTATAGCCCTAATTTGAGACTGATGGTTTGGATGAAATAAATGAATTTCTAAGCTAGATGGCAAAAAAAAAAAAAGGGGGGGGTAAGCACTAACTATCCAGGTGAATAGAAAGCGTTAGATTAGATCATTTACTTTTCATTTTTGGGAGTCATTACATTTCGGCGCTCCCAGGGCTGAAAATACACTGTTCTTTGTGTAACTTAACTAGCAGACAAAATCCCTAAGATAATTCATTTTGATTTAGAATAAGCCTTACCCAGTGCAACAAGGACTGTTTCCAAGATTGCTGTTTAAGCTGAAATTGGGATATACTTTCCTTTGGGAAAGTAGTTACATTCTCTTAGGTCATATATATCAGTTAGTGATGTATATATTAATATTCATTCTTTTATTCATCCATCTAGCCAACAACATCTATTGGGTGCTAGACTATTACCCAGTCAAAGGCCTTTCTTTCGTGTCACCCTTGGATCACACTGATTTTGTCCTTCCCTACTCCCACCTTGTTCACACTCTAATGCTTTACATTTGCTATTCCCTCTGCCTGGTAAAATGCTTCTCAGATACAAACGCAGCTCAAATGTCACCTCCTACATGAAACCTTCCATAACCTCCCCTAGCAGTTAATGGGTCTTTCCTTCTCTAAACCCATAGGATTTTGTCATATTTCTTATCAGACTATCCTGCCAATGTCTGCATACATCTATCTTCTGTATGATTCTGTAAGTATCTTAAGACTAGAAGTAAGTTTTTCATTATCTTTGTATTCCCACTGCCTGCATTGCCTGGTAAAAACGAGGCTCTCCAATGTCTTTATATGAATACAAATGAACACGTTTCTATAGAAAAGTATTTTTTCAGCATGTCAACTGAGATATGAAGCACACTTCACTCCCCAGCCATCCACCCTCACCGCAGTGTTTGTTGAATCCCTGGCAGTATTAATTTTCCTACTAGTTGAGCATCCAGAATTTTCACTGGAAAAAAATTAAGCTATACCTTTCTGTTTAGATTTGAGTTTCCCATAACAATGAGAAGAGAATAATCCTGAAACAACTCCCAACAAGAGGGAAACAACAAAGACGTGGTTCTAGTGTCTACACACTCTACCCTCTAGACAAGAGCACTTCAACCACATACTGAAAGATGTTAGCAGGATTTTCAGAACAAGTAATTTCTTTTTCTCTGCTACATAAGACTTGAATCGGACACCCCCGGCTCACAGGCATAGAGTGAAGACTCTGTGGGTCAAGTCACATAAACCTATGGAGAGTGCACACTTCTAGACAAAGTTGCGATGCCTAATGAAGTCATCAAATTATGATGATTACTGTGAAAAGAGTGAGGTCTCAAACAGACCTACCTGAAGGACACTGACAGATACTTCAAACTGAAGGACTGTGAACAAATAGGATCAATAAAGCCACAAACAAAAACAAAGTAACAGAACGGGATGACCTACCTCTAATGCATATTAAATAACAACACTGATCAGGACAGACACGGCAGGGCGCTCTGCTATACATTAGTTTCCTTAATACTCAGGATGAACTTCGAGGTAAGATTAGCCCCACTCTTACAGACGAAACACTAACCTTAACGAGAGGCCCATGTTTCAAACAGGGCCAGCCTTCAAAGCCCAAGCTCTTTCCAAGCAACAGTCCTACCAGAGTCTGGTTTATTTCTATTTAGACTTATGGGAGTTTTAAGACTAAATATGCTTAATTTAACCACAACAATGAGCCCAGAAGAAAGTAAGAAAATTGTCAAAGGCTACCTCTCAACAGGCACAGGCCTGGCTGGTTTCACAGGCAAATTCTACCTAACTTTCCAAGAACAGAGAGCCACATGCAATTTAAATTGGCCCAGAGCATGAAGGAAAAACTTCCAAATTATTTTTTACAAAGCAGAACACTGATACCAAACATGACAAAGATAACATCTTCCAAATAAATAAAAGATCGGCTATAAATCAGTTATTCATCAATATTTTGTTAATCTATTTATTTAGAATTTTTGTAAATACAATCTAGCAATGCATTACAAGAAGACTGAGCGCAGATGTGCAAGGGTGGATATACAGTATACACATACAAATCATTTAACGAGTCAAAAGAGAAAAAACAAAATGACTATCTCCATAGATGCTGAATTCAACAGTGATTTCTGACTTTTTTTTTTTTAAAGATTTTATTTATTTATTCGACAGAGATAGAGACAGCCAGCGAGAGAGGGAACACGCAGGGGGAGTGGGAGAGAAAGAAGCAGACTCATAGTAGAGGAGCCTGATGTGGGGCTCGATCCCATTAACGCCGGGATCACGCCCTGAGCCGAAGGCAGACGCTTAACCGCTGTGCCACCCAGGTGCCCCGTGATTCCTGACTTTTTAAGCCCCTAATGAAACAAGATTTAAAAGAATATGTATTTCAAGCCAAAAAGCAGCAATCTCAAGCCAAAAGACAGCATCATGTTTAAAGTAGAAATATTCTCATTAAAGTCAAAAACAAGACAAAAATGCCTACATTTTAAAAAACATTTTCTGGAATTAAGTACCAATTCACTTAGACAAAGTCGAAACATGAAAAGTAAGTAGCAAAACCATTTGTAGATGTATCAAGGAAACACAAGAGAATCAACAGAGAAGCTACTGGAGACACTAATTCAAAAATGTAAAAGATTACAAAATTAGTACATACATAAAAAATCAGTTGCTTGGGTATGTACACCTACCATTCATCCTAAAATATGATGAAAGAGCCATCTGCAACAACACAGATGAAACGAGGATATTATGCGAAGTGAAACAAGCCAGACACAGAGAGATAAAAACTGCATGATCTCACTTCTACGTGGAATCTAAACAAGTCAAACTCGTAGAACCAGACAGTAGAACAGTGGTTTCCTGGGGCTGAAGGGTGGGGAAAATAGGGAGACACTGGTCAAAGGGCACAAACTTCCAGCGACGAGTAAGTTCTGTGGATCTAATGTACAGCATGATGACACAGTTAATAATACTGGACTGTATACCTGAAGTTTGCTAAAAGAACAGATCTTAAGTGCTATCACACACAAAAAAGGGTAACTACGTGAGGTGATGAATGCACTAACTTCACTACGTATACGTATATTAATCATCGTGCTGTGCACCTTAAATACGTATAATTTTTATTTGTCAATTTCCCAAAAGCCAGGAAAAATTTAAAAGTTAAAAAAAATGATAGAAGAACATTTTCTATTTAACAATATTCCACACACAAACACACCATCAGAATAAATCCAACAAAAATTGTGTAGGACCTTTATGAAGAAAACTTTATATTACTAAAGAACATAACTGAATAAAACGAAAGGCAGACCCTATTCTTAGCGAGGAAGGCTCAATGTTCCCTAAATTAATCTATAAGTTAACTAGTGCTAAACTAGTGCTAAGTTGATCTGTTAAATACATAAACCAAGAAAAATCTGCAGAGGAACTGCTAGAGGGGGGTTAGTGCTCTGACATTAAAAGGTATGCTAAGCTACCGTAATGAAAACAGTTTGGTACTGGCACACACAGAAGGATCAATCTTAATAAAACCAAACCCATTCGGGACTTCAGTCTCTGATAAAGGTAGCATTTCAAAGCACTGGGGAAAAGATGACTATTCCATAAATGGGGTTAAGATCCCAGGCTAGCTATCTGGAAAACTCTTTCACAAGCAGTTCCACCTCTAGAAATGGATCACACAGATAACCTTAGACCCAACTTCCTTCAGGTTTTTTTCTATGTCAGCCTCTCAGTGAGGCCCTTCCCTCAGTCCCCTGTAAAATTACAGCACACAGGGGTGCCTGGGTGGCTCAGTCGGGTAAGCGCCTGCCTGCAGCTCAAGTCATGATCCCAGGGCCCTAGGATTGAGCCCGTCGTTGGGCTCCCTGCTCAGTGAGGAGTTTGCGTCTCCCTCTCCCTCTGCCCCTCCCCCCAGCTTGTGCTCTCTCTCACTCTCGCTCGCTCTGTCTCAAATAAATAAAATCTTCAAAAAATAAATAAATAAATAATAAAAATAAAATTACAGCACCCATACCCAACCACCAGTTCCAGACGCCCCTTTCTTGCTTTTATAGCTTATTTTCTCTGTAACATTTATCACCAACAGCATGCCATTTGTTTCCTGTCTTCCTCACTAGAACTAAGCTCCATGAGGGCAAGGATATCTGTGTTTTCCACTCTCTATATCTCCAGGATCAGTAAATACTTTTTTTTTTTTTTAGATTTTATTTGTTTATTTGACAGAGATAGAGACAGCCAGCGAGAGAGGGAACATAAGCAGGGGGAGTGGGAGAGGAAGAAGCAGGCTCATAGCAGAGGAGCCTGATGTGGGGCTCGATCCCATAATGCCAGGATCACGCCCTGAGCCGAAGGCAGACGCTTAACCGCTGTGCCACCCAGGCGCCCCTCAGTAAATACTTTTAAATGAAGATATTCTGTGGCATAAGAGTACCAATTCCCTTTCACCTTCATTGCAAGCTCAGCCCAACAGTGTAAATATGCTCAGGGCAGAGGACTCCCTCGAGACCCAGAGAGGGCATCATGACTGGCCCATTCCCCTCACCAGTTGCTGGCTGGGCAGGAACATGTGCCCCTATCCTTCACAATAGGCCCAAAAGTGATGGGGAGATTTCTGGGGAAGGTTTCCCTCATTAATAAAAAAAAAAAAAAATGATGTATGGGGGAGAATGGTCCTCTCTTTTCAAGACTTTTTTTCCAGGGGGCAAGGCAGGGGGCAGAGGGAAAGGGAAAGAGAGAATCTTAAGCAGATTCCACATGCAGTGCAGAGCCCGACGTGGGCCTCCAACCTTGAGATCATGACCCGAGTGGAAATCAAGAGTCAGATGCTTAACTGACTGAGCCAACCAGGTGGCCCTCCCTCTTTTCAAGATTTTGTCATGCCTACACATGACATTTGGCACTACATTAGCCATTTTGTAATTCTAAGAGGAATGCCAATGCACTGAAGATGAAGAAAAGCAAGCTCTGAACTTCAACAGAACAGCTGTATAACAGAATTAACCCAACCATAGAATTGCCTTCCTAAAATAAACTCTTCATTTTTAAAAGCAACTTTTAGTTGCTCCTTGTTTCTTTTTTAAGATTTATTTGTTGGAGGGGGGGGAAGAGTCTTAAGTAGACTCCACACTGGGCGTGCAGCCCAACTCGGGGCTTGATCTCAAGAGTCTGAGATTAGGACCTGAGTTGAAACAAGTGTCGGTCACACCACCCAGGCTCCCCGCTCCTTCTGTTTCTTAAAGCAGAAAGCAACCTAATACATACTTACACATGTGCAAAGACCTGCCTAAGAGTGTTCGTTTCACTATTATTTATAAAGCAAACTGCTGGCACCTAAGAGTACATAAACAGGGGCTTCATCAAGTAAAGCTATACATCCAGTGGTGTGCTGGTAAATGTTAACCAACCACCTTGGAGAGGGGAGAGGCTATTGTAGTGTTTGCCAATTTCCAAGATGTAAGTGCTCCCATCATGGACTATACAATAGTCAGTTTCAGTAACAGTCATGTTCAATGACCAGTTCACTAACTTCATGACAATATAATAATCAGCTCTCATGAGCCAGTAAAACCAGCTCCAGCATACCACTGCTTATATCCAGATGATGATGGAGGTACATATGTGCTGGTAAGGAATGATTTTCTAGATATACTTAAGTGGAAAAAGGCAACCAAAGGATTTACAATGGGATTTAATTATATAATCAATTTTGTCACATGCACACAGAGTGAATTTGCATTGATTATCTTAAGAAAAATATTCAAGAGACCTGAACAAGACTGAACTGGAAGGGATGAGAAAATTTTCATGTATGCCCTCTTGCTAGCTGCTTGAACTCTTTTTTACCATGAATCGCATTTTTTAATAAAAATCACAGTTTTAAAAAAATTAAACATTTAGGGGCGCCTGGGTGGCACAGCGGTTAAGCGTCTGCCTTTGGCTCAGGGCGTGATCCCGGCGTTATGGGATCGAGCCCCACATCAGGCTCCTCCACTATGAGCCTGCTTCTTTCCTCTCCCACTCCCCCTGTTTGTGTTCCCTCTCTCGCTGGCTGTCTCTATCTCTGTCAAATAAATAAAATCTTAAAAAAAAAAAAAATTAAACATTTAATGACCTCTAACCAAAACTGGGTCAGTCAACCAAATAAACTCAAATTGAAATTAGAAAGACACATTTTACATTTTTTTTCCAAATTCCACAGTAACAAAATTGCTGTGGTTTGACTGAAAGACAGATAAAAAAATTACAAAAAATCATTTCATCTACAATTGCTTTTTGTTAAAAAACAGATTGAGCCAAGTATGCAAAGCACACTCCTGTATTCTTCAAACAGCCCAGTATTCATGAACTCACACAGCAAGGTCACTTTGCAGTTCACCGTCCTCACACCGTGTCACATGGAAATCATCAGGATCTAATTAGTGACTTAGAGAAAGGAAGCAATAATAGAGTGCCATGGAGCAATGTGCAAAATTTATAGGTCACTAAAGGTCACCCACAGCAACAATGCTTCTTGTCTCAGGTTTGCTATGTGTCACATGTCAGACTCCTTGGACTCAATAGGCAACTCTGTGCTATGTGTCCACAATCAAGGAGCTTGTTTTCAGGCTTTGTCCAGTTGGATTTCCTCTCAATTTTCAGTGTGAGAAACACGAGGAAATAAAATTCACAGTTAGTTTCTTCCCCTGCTCTTCCACCTCCTGCTATGCCAGGAAATAGCACTAAAATTCTATCATGTGGTTGCCCAACAGGACACAGGAAACTGGGACCTTACAACCTGATGACTAGTGATTGCAATGCAGACATGGAGCAGAGGCTTAATTACACAGGGAACAGCACTGAAAAAAGGTCAGGTTGCTGAGTTATCAAGGACATTTACTAGGGTTTTCACTGTACAGCATGCACATGTGTGTGCACACACACGCACACGCACACACACACACACACACTTAAAGCAATGTTTTCTTTACCATGACGAGTGATTCTACACCAGGAATGTAAAAATGGAGAAGTTAGATGGGGGAGGGACTATCAGGTCTACCTGCACTCTTTCCCACCCTCCTATGTGTAAGGAATTCTCCATTTACCCCATCATCAACATAAATCTAAAACCATTTGGTAAATGTTAAAGCAAGCATTTAATCTGAAGGGACTATGACCTGAGGGGGGAAAAAATAAGGACAAAAAGAAATGAAGAAGTAAGTGAGTGGCAAGGATTTACATTGGAGTTCCACGGTGATAAGCAAACATGAGTATTATTCCCTAAGACAGATTTTCACAGATATTTGATAACTACAACACTTGTGAAATAGTAATGGATTTCTTAAAAATGTCTGCAAGCTCTTGGAGTTTTTGAATCCAAGGCTGAACTGGGCAGTAAAATGGGAAAACTAAAGATTTTTAAATATTAACACGTATTACTTACATAACAAATAATTTTTATATTACTGCACATGAACTTATGAAACTGCAAAGGAAAGGCTTAAAGTCATAACTTTCAATATGACCTGAAATGCAAACTGTGTTAGCTAAAACCATGAGTTAATGTGACTACAACCGGGTCACAGTAAATATGAAGTCCTATGAAATCAAACCATTTCTTTTAATATACTCTTCATTCAGTATTGTTGAAGAGCAAGACTATGCAATCAAAAAACCAAATGTCACACAAAGAAATGATGCATGCTGGAACACAAATGGTCTTCAGAAGGGTAAAACCTATAACAGCATTTATCATTTTGAGAGTCTGGAACAAGACATGTAAAGTACAAATCAACGATGACATTCGGCAATAAATGCAGGTAAATTAAAAGGCATCACTTATTTTTTGACTCAGCTTATAAGCTAGTAAATGGTTTAGGCTCCAGTTAGGAGCAAAAATATGGACACATTTCAGGTTTTCAGTTTCAAGCAGGCAGACCCACCTGAGTACTCACTATTACCACTGTAAAGGGAACACCAGAGTTCTACAAAATCCGCATTACGATGAGCATTAACCAAGGTGATATTTTCCATGAGTTAACCATATTCCTTTAAATTCCAGGCTACTCTAAGAGAACAGAAATCACAAACACCAATAAACATCTATGCTGGGTAAGAGGCGATCTGACCACACTTACCGTTTTCCACATAGGGGTGAAAGGGTAAAACCAGGGCGAGGATGACCCTGCCTCTAGTTGGCTCCAAGACACTTCTGATATCTTTTAACAAAGTCAGGGGCTGATCACAGCGATCCAGCAAATTCAAGCAGCTGATGACATCATACTGGAACCCTGTATTCTGCCATTCATTTATACCAAGCACTCTGAAAACATCAGAAAAAACTTGATTGATACAAACCCCCTTAAAGACATTTTTAAGAACAACTGAGATGCCAGTATAGGCTCTAACTTCTATCTTCTAAATCAAAGTAAATGCAAGACCTTTCATTTATAATTTATATTTGAGGTAATAAAATGGCCAGGCAAAGAAAAACAGCAACCCTATTTCTTTAAATTTAGCATTTCACCTATTTCCAAAACTAAAAACGTATACTTCCTTTATAAGAACTAATTGTGTTTAATACATATGAAGATATAAAGTGATAAAAACGGTTCTAAATAGGCCATCAAAGTTTTTTTACCTAAAAACGTATTATTCATTTAAAACTACCTCTTTTAAACTTTAAGCAAAATACAAGAAGTCACCTTTTCTTTTAGTAACTCTACTAGTTGCTGAGATCCAGGGAACTGTGAGTTAGTAATTCTAAGCTTAGAAATCAGGGTTAGTCAGGGTGCCCGGGCGGCTCAGTCAGTCGAGCATCAAACTCTTGGTTTTGGCTGAGGTCAGGATCTCATGAGTCATGATTACATGAGTCGTGATCTTGTGGGTCATAGGATCGAGCCACACATCAGCCTCTGTGCTCAGCCACAGGTAGAGAGATCTGCTTGAAGGATTCTCTCCCTCTGCACCCCCCCTTCTTCTTATTTTATTTTATTTTATTATTATTTTTATTTTATTTTATTTTATTTTATTTTATTTTATTTTATTTTATTTTATTTTATTTTATATTTTATTTTATTTATTTGACAGAGAGAGAGGCAGCAAGAGAGGGAACACAAGCAGGGGGAGTGGGAGAGAGAGAAGCAGGCTTTCCACTGAGCAGGGAGCCCGATGCGGGGCTCGATCCCGAACGCTGGGATCATGACCTGAGCCGAGGGCAGACGCTTAACGACTGAGCCACCCAGGCGCCCCCCTCTCTCTCTTTCTAAAATGGATAAATAAGTCTTTTGAAATAGGCCATCAAATTCTTGAATATCAAATGAACAAAAAATCCTACTTTCTACATCCATTGGAATTTAATAATAAAATACATCACGTATTCACGTTTTCTATTCCTGGGGTCCCTCCTATTTTTAAGAATGGCTGGGGGTGGTGTAAGATACTTTCCATTTACAACCTATGGCCTTTTGGGCATATCTCTGTTCCCAGGAGACAGATGCCATTCCATACTCTAGAATCTTCATTATCTGAATAACTATATAGAAAACGATAAAGCACAGGACACCCTATTAAAACTGTAAGAGAAAAGCAAGTTACCACACCACTCTCAAGTCTCTCATTCTCTCTCCCTCCCTCTCTCTCTCTCTCAGAACATTTCTAAGTCCTTTACAATGTTTTATCCACTGAGAGAAGGAATTCTCTTATCAAGAGTCTTTGTTAGCCACACCATTAAGGCAATTCTGTAAATTACTTACTCCTGCTTGGTTAGGACAATCAGAATGTGGCAGGTGAGGCATGTTATGATAGAGGCAGGAGGAAAAAAGGAAACAGAAGAAAGGATCTTTGGTAAACAAGTCTCTGATAATGCTGAGTAGATACCGTAGAGTTATCTTGGAAAATGCTAAAGTATAATGAGGGCTGTTTTAGAAAACTCATTAGCATAGTGATATTTGAGAGCATTTTCGAATAGCAGAATAAAAGGAGCACAAACCACTCAGCTGCATCTTCTTTTCAGTCTAGATTTTTTTTTTTTTTTAATAACTAAAGCCTCCTCCAAAACAACACTCTAACCAACTTCGAGGGACTAGTCAGATTCCTTTGTTGCTTGAATTAAGTAGGGCATTAGGGCTCCGAACTCACTTTATTGTACTGAACTTGTAACTTCAATGATGATTTTAGAAACCAGATTTAGCTCATTCAAACTATAAAGATCCTACTTTCAGGATACAAATACTATCAATTCCCATTTTAAAAACCGAGATGAACCATTAAAAAGGAATATTTGTAAATTAATACCTTAGTCAAAGAGCCTATTTAAATTCATAAACTGCAAAAATAAATAAATCATATACTTGATTTAAAAAAAATACAAAACGGGGCGCCTGAGTGGTGTAGTCGTTAAGTGTCTGCCTTCAGCTCAGGGCGTGATCCTGGCGTGCCGGGATCGAGCCCCACATCAGGCTCCTCCGCTGGGAGCCTGCTTCTTCCTCTCCCACTCCCCCTGCTTGTGTTCTCTCTCTCGCTGGCTGTCTGTCTCTGTCAAATAAATAAATAAAATCTTAAAAAAAAAAAAAAGTCTTGGGCCCATCTATAAGGAAGCAGAAGCCAAGCATTATCATCATGTTTTAATCTAGAATAATCTCACTAAATCCACCTCTGAATTACCTGCAGATCTTGAAAGAAAGAAAGACATGCTGGTAACAGAAAATTAGGGCTTTAACACAGGGGACAGTTACAGCTACACGTTTAGAAGCCCAACTTCATCTTTACTTCTGTTTGGTGATTTGTCATTTGTAAACTCAATTCCACCAACGAAGACAAATGTACTGGCTCCACTCAAGCTGCATATTAACCCAGGAATAAGACACATGGTTAAGATTTCCTCATGAGAACAGTGGAAGAAGTCACCTGCCAAATCACACTGCAAGTCACTGGTGGAGTAAAAATGACAACCTGGAAACTCTCCTAGTGCTCTATTCAGGTCAATGAACCTGCTCTCCCCAGCTAAGGTGAGAAAGAGCCTGACAGTCTGCTGTCAGGGTGATGGGCTGAGAGTGAACAGCAGTCTGCACTTCAGTCTCCAATATCTTTTCATTAAAAACAGAAAATAAAGAGGATGTTAACATGAGAAACAGAACTCTTTTTTTAAAAAAAAGATTTTATTTATTTATTTGAGACAGAATGAGAGGGAGCGAGTGAGAGAGGAAAGGCAGGGGGAGCGGCAGCGGAAGAGGGAGAACCAGGCTCCCCGCTGAGCCAGGACCCTCGGATCAGGACCTGAGCCAAAGGCAGACGCTTAACTGACTGAGCCACCCAGGCGCCCCGAGAAGCAGAACTCTTAACTACAATATTTTCTTTTGAAGAAAGATCCCAAGTCTCCAGATAATGGATTAAAGTCAGGCACGGTAGGAACGGTGTGTGATAATAACTGAAGTGAGCAGGAGGGGAATGAAGACGTTTCAAACACCTTCCTCCC
Source organism: Ailuropoda melanoleuca (assembly GCF_002007445.2). NCBI lineage: Eukaryota > Metazoa > Chordata > Mammalia > Carnivora > Ursidae > Ailuropoda > Ailuropoda melanoleuca. The sequence continues at coordinate 21,658,643 of NC_048227.1, forward strand.
CATATGCACTTTCAAAACATTTTTTTAAGTGGAAGGAGAGCATCAGATTAGGAATTTAGCATGATTTAAGTCACTGTTAAAGGCCAAAACATTCCAAGTTTTAAAATGATGCATTAATTTCTAAGTGAAGAAATACTTCAGTTATTATCACACAGGCCCTCCAGGATCTAACCTGAGACAGACTGCTAGAGCTAAGGGGAATCTTACAAGTCATGGTGTTCAACCTCATGCAGATAGAAGTCTCCTATAATAGCATCCCTAACAGCTATTTAAACATGGAAAGTGGCAAGGACTTGGATGCTCAAGCTGTTAGGAAGGTAAATGTCCCTAAATTCTACCTCAACTTCTAAGAGCTGGCTGTGCATGATTATACCAAAGACAACACTTACTCCTCTTTCCATATAAAACCCCATTATATTTGTTGATTGTAACCTTCCCTTCCACCCCCTTCCTACTTGGTCTTCTGTTCTCCAAGCTAAGAATTTCCATATTTGCCAATGTTCAATTCAATCCTGCTCCAAGAGCTACACCAATGCTCTGTCTCTAGGGTTAGCATGTATGAGCAGAAACTTAGGTGGATAGGAAAGAGAGTGCATAATTCTTTTCTCCCTTTTTTGTAAGGCTCAGCCTGACTTCCAAAATATGAGAGGAGGCAGGCCCTATTCTCACCTCCTGCATTCTGTACCCAACACCTTCTTCTCCCATTCGGTAGAATCCATACTGAAAAAGAACACCTTCTTCCTAAGTCTTTCAAGCAGGAGATGGTCTGAAAACCAAGATTTGACACTTCATGCCCATTAGGATGGCTATTATCAAAAATAAATAAATATATATATATATATAAATACATATATAAATAACAAGTATTGGCGAGGATGTAGAGAAACTGGAAACCTTGTGCATTGCTGGTGGGACATAAAATAGTGCAGCTGCTATGGAAAATGGTATGACAATTCCTAAAAAAATTAAGCATAGTCTTACCATATAATCCAGTAATTTCATTTCTGAGTATACACCCACAAAAGTGAAAGCCGCAACTCAAACAGTTATTTGAACATTCATGTTCACAGAAGTTATGCACAATAGCTAAGAGGTGGAAGATACCCAAGTGTCCATTGACAGATGAATGGATAAGCCAAGCGTGGTATATCCATACAATGGAGTATCATCCAGCCTTAAAAAGGAAGGAGATTCTGATACACGCCACAACATGGATGAACCTTGAAGACATTATGTTTCGTGAAATACACCAGTCACAAGAGGACAAATAGGGGCGCCTGGGTGGCACAGTGGTTAAGCGTCTGCCTTCGGCTCAGGGCGTGATCCTGGCGTTATGGGATCGAGCCACATCGGGCTCCTCCACTGTGAGCCTGCTTCTTCCTCTCCCACTCCCCCTGCTTGTGTTCTCTCTCTCACTGGCTCTGTCTATCTCTGTCAAATAAATAAACAAAAAAATCTTAAAAAAAAAACAAAACAAAAACAAGAGGACAAATAATGTATAATTCCTATTACAGGTTCCCAGAGTAGTCAAATTCATAGAGACACAACACAGAATGGTGGTTGCCAGGGGCTGGGGATGGGGGGTGGTGGTTTGGGGAATAAGTGTTTAATGGGTACAGAGTTTCAGTGGGAAAAACAAAAAGGTTCTAGAGATGGATGGTGGTGATGGTTACACAACGTAAATGTACTTAATACCACTAACTGTCCTCTTAAAAATGGTTAAAATGGCAAATTCTATGTTATGCAGTTTACCACAGCAAAAAAATTTTTTTCACTAAAAAACAAAAACAAAATCCAAGCTTTAAGAATGTCAGATTCCGGGGCGCCTGGGTGGCACAGCGGTTAAGCGTCTGCCTTCGGCTCAGGGCATGATCCCGGCGTTATGGGATCGAGCCCCACATCAGGCTCCTCTGCTATGAGCCTGCTTCTTCCTCTCCCACTCCCCCTACTTGTGTTCCATCTCTCGCTAGCTGTCTCTATCTCTGTCAAGTAAATAAATTAAAAAAATCTTTAAAAAAAAAAGAATGTCAGATTCCAATCAGGGAAAAGTCTTTACATCTGATCTCCCTTTACCAAGTTGTCCCTCACCTGCCCTTCTCCTTCCATAGTGACAACTCCTCTAGTCCAAAATAATACTAGGAAGGAAAGGTGATTTCTCTCTCAGTTTCTATCCTCCTGTAGTATGGAAAGTTTTAAAAATTTTCTAATCCTGGAAAATTGCTTCTGATTCATATCCTTTAAATAATATACTCCTCAAGTGCTCGATTTGGCAGCATGTATACTAAATAAGAAGAAATACATCCAAAACCAAGAAATGTACCCCAAACCATGTCTAAAAATTATACCTGTATTTCTTCTTCTGAAGCTGCCATATCATAGTTTCAGACAGCTCCGTGGCATAAATTTCTTCAAAATGAGGGCTCATGATTTTTGTGACTTCTCCATCTCCAGCACCTAAATCAAGAAGTCTATGGGTTTTCCAGTCTGGATTAATTTTTAGCAGTCTCTGAAACTGATCTGGTGAAAACACAAACATTGAGCCTCTTCCTAGCAACCTGGAAAAAAAGGACAGAAATGGAAGAATCCATGCAAATTAAGCACCCCCACGTACATTCAGAGCAACCACAGTAATTCAGCCCCAATAGCCTCCTGAACCTACAAAATGTTTATTTTATGTGATTATATGATTAAATTATACATTACCTTTTATAATGACTTATAGGGTTAAAAGCAAAGTTAGTAAAATAAGAAAATACCTCCAGGTATCGTTCGGCTCTGAGATTACAAATAATACTCCATAAAGAGTGGAGAAGGGGGAGCAGAAAAAGGTGGAAAGGAAACAGGATGAATGAGAGAGGAAGGGAAGGGAAGAAGACTAAGTAAGAAATTATAAGGTGAATGTGAAGAATTTATGTCAAACTAGAAAGGAGCGATGGATGGAGTAATGCTTTCTGTTACAGGCCAACAGAATCAGACTATAGCATTAGCCAATAACACTAAGTAGAAAAATCAAATAGGAAAAAAAGAGCTGTTACGAAACTAAACAATGGGTGAGAAAAAAATAGCTTCACTATCATAGATTTTTAAGAGACACCAAAGAAAAACAGAAAAGAGTGGTCCCTATGATATCAGTTAATTTGCATTTAAAAAGTAGATTCATACTTCCATCGATTTATATATTATACAATTGTCTGGGTCCTATTATTTCTAAAGATCCTAAAAAACATTCAAAACCACAGTAATGCCTTTTTAAAAAGAGCTGAAGAGGGATTAAGTGGAGATCAGAGAGAACTCTCGGAACAGCAGCTGTGGCTCAAACCAGGTCTCATGGAAGCATCATGCTGGGGAGCAGAATGCACTCCCCACTTAGCTCTGGTTTTTTAGCTCTCAAATCCTAGTCTTTCCAGGGCAGGGCTTCTCCAACTCCCTTTAAGCAGCAGAACCTTTTCTTGAAATGAAATGGAGCTCAAAGACGACACAGAATGGTAAATGGAGAGCTGCTGCAGAAATGAGGTTAAGAGCCTTGGAGAAGCTGCCACATCTGGGCCTTTCCCCGAAGCCTGAAGCAGCTCCTGAGGCACTTCCTCTTCAGACCCTGGAACATAGTTTGAAAACCATGGGTCTAGGAAATGGCAAGGAAACCTGTACAGTACTGTTACCTCCCGGAAATAATCATAGGTACATGTTACATGGTGACTGGAAAGATCCATGCGACCTGGTGCTCCTGGTAAGACCAGTTTTAGGAAAGAATTCAAATTGCAAAGTTCATATAACAAACTCCGTCTCTCCCCTTTACCCATTAAGGCCTTAGGAGAGTTTAACCATATCCAGTAATATGTTGACAGTAAATCTTCTGCCCCACAGAAATGCTAAAAACTAGGGGTTATGGGGAGCATGGACATCAGAGATTGCTAAACACCATGCTGTACCTTACAGAGAAAAGTGATTTCCTCCAAGACAGTTGTTTTTTTATCTTCTAGTGGAACAATAGGCTGCAGAAAGCAAATCTGAGAAAAGGGACTGAACTTACTGCAAGAGCTTTACAAAATTTCACACAGGGGCCAGAGTCAGAGCAGGAAGAGGGTACAGGCAGCATGGCTTGGGGGATGCATGTTCCCAGAGTCGGTGCTGACTTGCCACAGGATCAAAAGTAACTTGCAAAAACAGTTATTTGGCTCAAACTTTCCTAGTTGTAAAATAACATGCTTCCCTAGCCAACTGCTTGGGAAGTAAGGAACCCTGACGTGAGAATCCTAAAACTCTAGAGCTAGAGGTCATCTGAGGTCAGAGCTCAGGAGGTCATCTGACTTATCAACACTCAAAGGCACCAGAGAGAGAAGCACTGTCCTGTTTCCAAAGATCACGAGCAACAGAGGCTCCACAAAAAGATTAAAACTGTCAAATCAAAATTCAAGTCCAGTGTTTCTCAACCGGGACCAACTCTGCCTTCTAGGGGGCAGTGGAAGTAGGTGGGAGAGTCTGGGGTGGTAGGTGAGAGTAGGTGGGAGAGTCTGAGATAGTCCCAATGGCTTGGGAATGCTGTCAATTAGTGAGGGAGGCCAGAAAAGCTAGACTTCCTGATATATGTGGGTCAGGCCCACACAATAAAAAAGTATCCCACCTAAAATACCAAGACATGGACCTAGCTCAATACAAAGTTTCCAGCAAACACATACCACGGAGAGGTACGGCTCCCTAATTTGTCTTTAATTTCCAAAGTTAGTGTGTCCACGGGCGGGGGGGGGGGGGGGTTTTTTTTATTCACACAATCTAAGTTCTCTCTAGATATAGAATCTATAGAGGAGGTGTGTCTCCTTATAAATATTTTCCTTATAATATAAACTCTGAAAACAGCTATCAAGTCTCTTCTGACTTTGCCTTCCCCTTGCTGATATAATGGAAGTCTGAGAAGTATCTTCTTAATTCAAGAAGGTCCCACACAGTACAGGATACCTCAGAGATACTGCAAGTACAGTTCCAGACCTCTACAATAAAGCAAATACCACAAAAAACAGAGCCAAATGAATTGTTTGGTTTCCCAGTGCATATAAAAATTATGTTTACACAATACTGTGGTCTATAAAGTGTGCAACAGCATTATGTCTAAAAAAAAAAATGTACATACCTTAGTTAAAATGTACTTTATTGCTAAAAAAAAAAAAAAAAGCTAACCATAAGCTGAGTTTTCACCAAGCCATAATCACTGATAAGAGATTATCATAATATAGTAATGAAAAAGTTTGAATATTGTGAGAATCCACCAAAATATGACACACAGATGCAAAGTGAGCAAATGCTACTGGAAAAATGGCACTGATAGACTTGTGTGATGCATGGTTATCCCAAAGTTCCAATTAAATTTTTAAAAAAAAGCAGTATCTATGAAGTGCAATTAAGAGAAATACAATAAAATGAGGTATGCCTGTAATTATTTCAGAAAGAGACAGCCATTCATGGTAATAATCTATCATGGATGGAAAGTACCAACAGGCTGAAAATTAAGCTTTCAGGTGAGACAGGACACAGGATAGGACATGTTTTGGAAAAGTGAGAGGTGAGAACCATAGATAAGGGAATCCAAAGGGATTGATTAAATGTATTGCCTTTCTAACCAAACTGAAATCCCAAATCAGGGAATTTCAACCAGGATCCAATGGAGCAGAAGATGCGGGCAGGGGTAGCAGTGAAGGTGAGAGGTGGTTCAGAGTTTGAAATCTCCCAAACTTATATGTGAAATGTTGAATGCAAATACTATTTGAAGAGAGGATTCCTACCTTTTATCATTTTTAAAGAGGTAAAGGACTCCATAAAGAGTAAGAATTACTGCTACAATGACTTGTCTGCTTTCCAAAGAAAAATAATATAGTATAGAACAGAAATTCGGTGTAGCCAATTTTAGAAACAAAATGTCAGACCAAGTTGTATAAACTCAACTACTGATACAAAAATAACAACTGTTTGCTGAAGCAAACTTAAGGCAATTTCATATAAACAATGAAGAAAATCAAGTAAGAAATCTTGAGAAATGGCCCATGGTGCCTAAAAATATACTAAAGGACCAGATGATAGACTGGGGATCCAGATTCAGGGAAGCTGGCTCCAAACCTCAAGGGGGGAAAAAAGTGGGCCTAACCAGTGGTCCAACAAGGCTTCGTAAACACTGAGCCCTACTGATTTTCTCCTTGGCATTGTAGATTCTTGGGACTTGGGGATGTTTGAAATGTGGCCAAGAAAAGATAAAAAATATTCCTAAAGCTTCTTCCATGGATTTATATGAGAGAACCACTCTGGAGATAGGTACTTCCACAGTAAGCTTAAAAGATTCTGGTGAGCCTAGACATTATGTAAGAACAGATTTTGGACCCTTCACTCGAAATAAGCCATCACACATTGCTGTGTTAATTAAATCCCCCCAAAAAATTCCCTCGTGGAAAGTGTGCTTAAGGCAAAGATTCTCCTCTTCGGCTTATGTTAGGGTCTTAGCTCTTGCCACTCTCTACCATAGGGAACTAGCAGCACTATGGGTATCACTTAGGAGTTTGGCCCCAGACCTACTGACTCACAATCTGTATGTTAACCAGATCTCCAGGTAGGGTCTTAACACACATCGAAGCTGGGAAGCACTGTTCCAAGAAGTACTCCCACCGCAGAAATACAGACTACCAAGGTTCTTTATCAAGTTGTGGTGAATTTAAAAAGCATATCTGCAGAAGGCTGAAGACACTGGCCCCACTGCCAAGGATTCTGACTAGGAGAAGTGTTGTAGCTGAGGCAGTCAACACTTTCAACAAAATAACTTTTCTCTTTCATTTTCTTTTTATAAACTTAAGGATGAAGGAAAAATACATAAGATTCACTTACCCATTGATAGATGTTCTAGACATAAACAGGCTAAAAACAGATGACACGAAAGAGTGATACAACTGGATAAATAGCCAGCCTGATTTCTCAATGCTGTTGTTTAGGAAGATCTGTGTTCCTTGGTCAAGGTAGCTCTGAACAAAGACAGCCTGGAGTGATTCGCATAATTTCTCTCTGTTGCACACATACCACTAAAAAAGAAGAAGAAAAAGTGAAAACACACAACTAAAGTGTCATCCAAGAAGTCTAAAAACAAAAGCCAGAAGACTAAATCAAATCTAATATCTCCAAATACTATAAGCTCATGGCACTTGGCACTTTGAGGATAATCATCTCTTATACTCAGATGACCTATAAAGTGTAAAATACATTAATTTCTCATGTAATTCTCATAAGGGGATGGGGGTGGTGGGAAAGTTGAAGAGGTTTCTGAGTCAGGCAGCTTTAGTAGGTTAGTAGGTGGCAAAGCCAGGCCATAGTCCAGGGGTTCTGAGTCCTGGCCCAATATTTCAGTCACTATACCCCCAGTACCCTGAGATCTGGGAAAGCTCTGCTGGCCTCTCCTTCACTGAAAATCAACATCAGAAGGCAAAAATAGCATTACTAACTTTGTTTTTAGATAAAGAAACAGTCACATAATGCAGTGATTTAATTCAAAACCACCAAACAAATCAATGGCAAAGTAAGCAGCCGAAGTTAACACTAGTGACCAGATTAATCTGCCTTTCTTCTTGTAGGCTATACAGAGGCCTTTAGAAATAATGAGGTGTCCTTTACCAGGTCATATAACATTCTCACAGACAGGGGCAATAGGCGCTTGAGAAAGATTAAGAAGTTACTTAAGGTCACACTGCAATCAACCAGAAGACAAAGTGGTAACATGCTAGAGAACCAGATATCTAGGAACGGGCTCTAACCAGAATACACTTTTGAGAACAAAATTCAAGAACCTCAACCGTGGATGAAATTTAATCTTCCACAATAAATGTTTTCCATTTTCATTTAGAGTTAGTGTACCAGGGAAGGGGGGAGGTAGACTGTAGGGGAGGCCAGCTTTAGAGTCAGCTCCACAATCAAGTCCTGGCTCTGCCATTCCTGTGTAAGCTCAGACAAGTCACTTAATCTCTGAGCCTCCGTTCATTCATCTGTAGACTAGAGATGTCACTGGTATCTATCTATCCTAGTAGGGTATTGAGAGGATTAAACAAGATAATGCAGGCAAATCCTCAATATAGTACCAGACACAGAGAAGAATCCTATAATAACAGCAATGAGATTCCTCTAACATGGCCTGATAAATAAGGGTAGGCCATTAATTACAATGATGAAACTATAGGGTTGACCAGTTCTTCTTAATCCATTATTTGCTAAGAAAAAATCTATTTTTCCCAATAAACAGTCTATTGGCCAAAAGTAATTTGCTTCCCCTTCACAAATATGACCATTTATCAGCAGGTGTCCCATACTGCTTACACAACTGGTGGATCAATTTCAAAACAGTCATCCGAAGCTTGCTAAATGTTGAATGAAATCTTGGGTAACATTCCTGACACTAACACTGAAACAAACCAGTTAGAAACTAATACAAACAAGCAAATGGCACATTAAAACTGCAAAGATTAACTCACCTTTTTACAAACCCTATACCCAAACCAGATACCAAATCTCCCAACTGTTGACTGATTTAATTCACCATTTAAACACTGTTACCAAAACTGCTTGGACTTGAAAACCATTTTCATTTTTTCCACTCTATGTGATAAGCTGTGAAGCTTCTTATATTTACTGCCTACTCTTTTGTTCCTTCCTCTGAAAATGTTCTTGCTTAATCATTAACTAACTCTTAATATTCATTGTGCCTGAAGTTATACCCCAGTGCAGGTCATAAACCATTTTTTATTATACTCACGACCTTCTGGTGCACATTCTGAACTCTGTAATACTGAGGCCACTCTGACTTTTATTTATTTTTTATTCTCTGAAATGACTAATCAAGATGAAAGCCATCACCTTGGTAGAAGGCAATCAGGTACATTCTATTAATGTGGACAAGAAGTCATTCAAGTGAAACAGAGGAGCTAAGAATTCCTTGGCATCCACTTGTAAATGGACAACTGGAACAACAATGGACTCCGACTCCCAGAACTAAGCAAGGCTTGGCATCATTAACTGCAAATATTGCTTTCAAGTGCCAAGAGGAAAACTCAAGTTCTTAACAGCATTTCACTCAATTCATTGACATTAACACATGTGGTCGAACCTTTACAGGCACACAAGAGTTTCAGAAAAGAAACTGCTAGGGCGCCCGGGTGGCTCAGTCAGCTAAGAATCTGCTTTCGGCTCACGTCATGATCCCAGGGTCCTGGGATTGAGCCCTGCATCGGGCTCCCTGTTCCGCAGGGGCCCACTTCTCCCTCCTCCCTGCTCCTGCTCTCTCTTGCTATCTCGCTCTATCTCTCTCAAATAAATAAAATCTTGAAAAAAAAAAAAGAAACTGCTTACTGAACAGAATATGCTACAGAATAAAAAGGAGTAAAGCCTTCCTCTTTAAAGATAAAGGTAGAAATCCATGTTCCTCCTGACCACCTGCAGGATACAAATGTCAACTCCAACAGCAGCATTATTCATAATCACAAAAAAGTGGAAACAACCCAAATGCCCATCAACTGATGGATAAACAAGATATGACTGGTCCATACAACAGAAAACAGATTATTCAACCATAAAAAACAGTGAAGTACTGATTGATGTGACAACATGGATGAACTCTGAAAACATTATGCTAAAGGAAAGAGAAAGCAGCCAGTCAAAAAGGGCCACAAGTGATACGATTTCACTTTCACGAAGTGTCCAACAGGTAGATCCAGAGATAGGAAGCAGATTGTAGTTGGCAAGAGAGAGTGTCTACTAATGGATACGGGATTTCTTTCTGGAGTGATGAAAATGTTCTGAAATTAGACTGGTGATGGCAGCACAACTCTGTGAAGACACCGTACTAAACACCACCGAATTGTGCACTTTAAAAGGATGAATTTTATGGTATGTGAATTATATCTCAATAAAGGTTTTTTTTAACATACACATTTAAATGTAGATGGCATTTTTATCTTCCAGAAATTAAAAGTGGTTTGAAAATTTAAGTTACCTGGCAAACCTCTTTAAAATGCAAATTTTTCAATGCAAATCTAATCGCATCACAACCGTGCTCCACGTAAGTCTGAAGCTAATACCCAAAATGCTCAATATGGCTTCCCCAGCCCTCCGCGTTTTGTCCATTCTGTGTCCACAGCCTTACCTCATAACACTGTCTGCCACCCACAACCCCTGGCCATTCGCTATGTCACAACACTGTACTCCTCTCTTTTTCTGGAAGGCTCCTTTCTCATGGCTGTCCCACATGGTGTTTGCTCTGTCCCTTACATTTCCCAACACCCCAACGCACTTTCTCCTCACCTGGTTAATTCGACCTAAGCCTAAATATTTCAAGTATGTTTACCTTGAACTTGCAGACTAGGTAGGGTCCTCCCCCATTCGAAAACCCTCTCCTATATCCCATATATCTCCTCAGCAACACTTATGACCACTGAATTGAATAACTACACATAACTGTATGTTCAGTGTCTATCTTCCCGGGGAGACAGTTTCATAAAGGTAGGGACTGACTTTAGTGCCTGGCACAGATACAATGAACAATAAATGTTTGTCAAATCAATCACTGTTAAAATCACAGCAGCCTAGGGGTGCCCGGGTGGCTCAGTCGGTTAAGGGTCTGACTCTTGATTTTGGCTCGGGTCATGATCTCAGGATCCTGAGATGGGGCATTGGTTGGGCTCCATGTTCAGCAGGGAGTCCACTTCTCTCTCTTTCTCTCCCTCTCCCTCCGCCCCTCCCCCTGCTCACATATGCTCTCTCTCAAAACAAATAAATAAATCTTTTAAAAAAAAAATCACGGGCAGCGTAACAGACAGAATTTGGAGTTTCTAGCAAAATCCTAGAGAGGATATAAGGACAGCCACAGAGATAGCCATCACTGGGTTTCTGTCAATTCCTACAACTCCAAGGTTTTTGAAAGGTCTTGCTTTTCTTAAGTTATTTTATTATTTTACTTTATTTATTTAAGAAATCTCTACACCCAATGTGGGGCTTGAACTCATGATCCCAAGATCAAGAGTCATATGCTCCCGAGATCAAGAGTCATATGCTCCACTGACTAAGCCAGCCAGGTGCCCCTGAAAGGCCTTGCTTAAACCCACCTCTGCAAACAGTGGTTAAACCTACCCACTCACCACAAAATTGCATCATCACAAGCAAGCAACAAAGGACAACACTGAACACCTACCTTGTACCAGGAACATGGCCAAGTGCTTCACATTTCATTTACCACCTCACAACTTCTGGATAAATGGGAAGCCTGGAGTTTCTGAGCGCTTCCAGATGATTTGGGTTCCTATTCTAGATGCATGTTGTTTTATTATAAAAGTTTCTTTCACAGAAGCTTCTCTTTAGTCTACCCAGTGTGTCTGAGATTCATTTTCATAAAAGAAATAGGACCATCCTGTCCAACTAAACTGGACTGGGTGTGTTTAGAGAAAAGATAATCTGATCTAGATAGCAATTAAATTATAGGGTTTCTCAGCCTCAGCATTACTGACATTAGGGGCCAGATAATCCTTTGTTACGGGATCTGTCTGATACATTATAGAATGTTCAGCAGCATCCCTAGCCTCTACCCATTAGCTGCCAGGAGCACCTCCCCCAGTCGTGACAACCCAGAATGTCCCAGACATTGCCAAACGCCCATCCCCTGGGAGGCAAAATCACTACTGCTTGAGAGTGACTACATGGGCCAACCCAGAAAATTTCATTAGTGTTTCTTAATTATCACAGCTTAACAGTGGTCTAGGGAAAATTAAAGATGGACTCACTGGCCTCCAGGAACTTAAACTCCAGAGGAGAGAGAAAATCAGAAACCAAGGGAACCAAGGGAATCATAATGGGATTATGATTTTGGCCAGGACCTTCAGGCCTTAAATAAGCAGTCCCCCTGCTCTAAGAGGAGATGCTGATAGAGAAAAAATCAATGCAGGAGCGCCTGTAACTATTTGGCGGTCCCCTGGAGTTCCTCTCTCCAGACAATCCAGCTTAAATGAAAAGCTGTAATGAGCTCACAGCACTGGTGGCCTGTCTGTAGGCTCCCATGCACTTTCAAGCAGGTGAGTTCTTTGAATGTGTGCTCCTCAAAGACTACAGAGACCAAGGTGCACAGGCAAGAACAAAGCATCATGCTTGTTAAATGTTCACATTGGAAGGACTGTGTGCCCACCCTACTTACAGTAGGCTGGCCTCCTCAGCTGGAGACCGCTGTCTGGAAAAACGTCGTCTTAGCATCTTCCTTTAAAGCTTACTTGAATTCTCTTCAATCCAAATAAGTAAGGAAATCTTTCAAATGACAAATTCTAATCAAACCAAGTTATGCCATGCAGTCATCTGCTGATGCCAAGTACAAAGCAGGTTGTGATAACTAACCAAGAAATCTAGAAATTACAGTAAATAGCAATGTTCTCCCCACTTGCAACAAGACTGTAAAGATACTAAAAATTAGACACATAAACAGCCAAATCAGGTGGACATGAGATCTTAACGTGTATGTGACTAATTCACTAATTAAAATAATAAGGTATTAGGTCAGGTCTTACAGTTTAAGCCCATGAACATCTCCTAATCTTTATATAACCTTGGTGGATGAATCATTCCTTCAAAGCATAAATGCAATTTTCCTATAAGATTATATTTGCTTATCAGACCCAGGGACACAAGTAGAAGTTTTTCTGAATTTATTTTTGAGTTCCTCAAGAGTCAAACATGTGCTATATGAGTCTTTTCTTCCAAAATACAAAGGACTTGAGCACAGTGAAACTGGAATTAAAAATTATTTTAAAAAGCCAACTTCCTGGGGCGCCTGGATGGCTCAGTCGTTAAGCGTCTGCCTTCAGCTCAGGGCGTGATCCTGGCATTATGGGATCGAGCCCCATATCAGGCTCCTCCGCTGGGAGCCTGCTTCTTCCTCTCCCATTCCCCCTGCTTGTGTTCCCTCTCTCTGGCTCTCTCTCTCTCTGTGTCAAATAAATAAATAAAATCTTTAAAAAAAAATTAAAAAAAAAAAGCCAACTTCCTGATTTTAGGTAAGATGGCATAATAAAAAAATATTTGGTCTTTAACCCCTAGATCCAGGCACAGAGCTCCTAAAACCCTTGTGGAATCCCCTGAGTGATAAGAGTATCTTTTGTATGCTAATATGATTGGGGAGGAGGTACAACTGGAACTTTTAGCCCCACCTCCAACCTGTAGGGAAGGGAGAGGAGCTAGAGATTGAGTTCAATCACCAATGGCCAATGATTTAATCAATCATGCCTACCTAGGTAATGAAACCTTCATAAACCCCTAAACAACAGGGTTCTGGGAGCTTCCAGGTTGCTGAACACATTGATCTGCTGGGAGGGTGGCTCACCTGGAGAGGGCACGGAAGCTCTGTGCCACCCTCCACCCCCTCCCATACTTTGCTCTATGCATCTCACCCATTTGGCTCTTCCTGAATAGCAGCCTATAATTTATAATAAACCAGTAAACAAGTAAAGTATTTTCCTAAGTTCTGAGTCATTCTAGCAAATTATCTAACCTAAGGGAGGGTTGTGAGAACCCCAGAATCTGTAACCAAGTTGGGCAGAAGCATGGGTATATAGTCTATGCACCCACAACTTGCACCTGGCATCTGAAGGGAGGGCAGTCTTGTAGGATGGAGCCCTTAAGCCTCTGGACAGATGTTAACTCTGGGTTGTGTCAGAAGAGAAATGAACTGTGGAACACCCAGGCAGTGTCAGAGAAATAGTATCAGAAAAAAAGAGAAAGGTAAGATTTTTTTTTTTCCAACATTAAACTTGACCAAAGCGTGCACAAACTGGAGGAAGGCCAAAACTTGGAACAGTTGTCCCATTCCTGTCTAACTCACAAGCTGCAAGACTCCAACTGGTGTTTTTGTATAGCTACATAGCTTCAATGTCTACACAGAGATCCACTAGAATGGAGGCAGTTTCCTATTAAGGAGGCAGCCTACATTCACAGACCCTCAGACAACACAAGGTTTCCTAGGAGAGACATCATGAAAAGGTGGGGAAAGCTTGGGCCTTGAAACCAGACAGAGCTGGGTCAAAACCCAAATCTGCCACCTACCAACTGTCTCCTGAGCAAGTTTCATCTCTCTTAGGCTCAATCTTATATCAAAAAAGGGGGTGTAGCACCTACCTCTGGGAGTTGTTATGAGGATGAAAGAGGATGATACATTAAAGTGTCTGGCACACAACAGAAGCACAATAACTTGATTTCCTTCCCCTTCTTGTGTAAGGCCCACAAAAGCCAGTCAGAAAACTGAAGTTCAAGGGAATGCCTAAAAACCACACTGTAGGTCTGGGCACTCAGCCATTCTCAAAAGGAATGAGTAACCAAAGACCTGAGGCATTTAGTACCACTAAAAACAATTGGAAAGGCTCCACTGATGGGATCCATGAACACAGAATCTTTTCTACTACAGGAGGTGGTCAGACCAAGCCTGAGGACGTTGACCTGACAGCTAAGGATTCAAAAATCATATTCTGAGTTCTACAATGAGCCCTATCAGTCCAGACATTCAATCACTGACACTTTTTTGCATCTAAGCACAGCATAAGAGTACAGCCACTCTGGAAAACAGTGTGGAGGTCCCTTAAAAAGTTAAAAATTGAGCTACCCTATGACCCAGCCTGCACTACTGGGTATTTACCGCAAAGATACAGATGTAGTGAAGAGAAGGGCCATATGCATCCCAATGTTCATAGCAGCATTGTCCACAATAGCTAAATCATGGAAGGAGCCGAGATGCCCTTCAACAGATGACTGGATTAAGAAGCTGTGGTCCATATATACAATGGAATATTACTCAGCTATCAGAAAGAACGAATTCTCAACATTTGCTGCAACATGGACGGCACTGGAGGAGATAATGCTAAGTGAAATAAGTCAAGCAGAGAAAGACAATTATCATATGATTTCTCTCATCTATGGAACATAAGAACTAGGAAGATCGGTAGGGGAAGAAAGGGATAAAGAAAAGGGGGGTAATCAGAAGGGGGAATGAAGCATGAGAGACTATGGACTCTGAGAAACAAACTGAGGGCCTCTCAGAGGGGAGGCGGGTGGGGGATTGGAACAGACTGGTGATGGGTAGTAAGGAGGGCACGTATTGCATGGTGCACTGGGTGTTATACACAACTAATGAATCATCGAACTTTACATCGGAAACCGGGGATGTACTGTACGGTGACTAACATAATATAATAAAAAAAAATAAATTAAAAAAAAAAGTAAATCTTCAAACCATTCATTATTTTTCCCCAAATGACACAAACCTAAACCAACAACCTCTTCACGTGAGATTTCAATGTGTAGACTGACAGGGCACCCTCACGTGCATGGAGGGAAACAATTCACGTGGATTAGATTGTTTCAGCTTTGATTTAATAAATAAATTTTTGGCAATTTTCAGTTCAAATACTCACTCACTGTTAGAATTTTATAATCCTAAGATTTTAACAAAGCTTCAGAAGGTTGAACCAACAGTCTTTTACTGGCAATTACCAGGCTGCCCTCAAGCACCTTCAAAGGGGAACATAAAGGCCTCTGGTATATCCAGCAGAAGAGAGAGATCCCAGTGTTCCGTGAAACTGAGGGAAACACTCATACAGGGTTTCAACATGTTATAAGGAAAGAAACTCTTCACAAAATCTCTCTGGTATTCAGCTACAAAGGCCTCCAGGTTCTGGAAGGCAGTTCAGAAGAGGACACAAATCCATCAGTGTCCATCTGGCTAGCTGGCGACTGCCCCTGAGTGTTGTTAACTCATGCCTGACTTCGGTCAGTCTCCACAAGTAAATGAGGAGTGAGGGGACAGGAGTCTGAATCTGTCCATTAGCACAACCTTTGACCAATGGCTGTGATGTTTTCAGGCTATGATGTTTCAAGTATGTTTTCATTTGGAAAAAAAAAACAATCGTTTCAACTGTCTTAAATCTATCACTGCTTGCAACATAACAGTTCTGAACTTAAATAAAAAGGTGAAAAAAATAAGGCAGATATACTTGCAATTTTCAGTTACACCTATCTGTTCCAGATAACAAATGCCACCTGCGCTCTTAAAAATCCTCACAGTTCATCACCTGAAGAAACTGTCTTGGCCTGGTTCCAGGGAGTCCCATAACAATTCTTTTTTCAATCCATCAACTCAGAAACTATTGAATGACTGTTATTATCAAGAACCTAGTTAGTGGGGCCTTCGAGTCCTTTCAAGTTTCAATAGCTCCATAACAGTTGCATTAACTTTAAGTACTAGGTACAATGCATCAAAAACACTAGATCCAAAAGTTTTGTTGTTGCTATCTTCTTCTTAAGTTCCAAGCCTGCCAATACCAAAAAGTGACATATCTAGTTTCTCACTGCCTGGCTCTATTTCTTCCCAACGAGTCAAACTATCCACTCACTGTGCAGCCTGTGATTAAGAAATGTGCTGCTGATGAAGGAAGCTGGAAATTTTCTCCAGGGAAAACTCCTTTTCTGTAAGGGACCACAGAGTAAATATTTTAGACTTGCAGGTCATAAAGTACCAACCACGCGAGTCTGCCTCTGTATAGCAAAGCACTTACAAGTAAACGAATGTGGTGGCTCTGTGCAAACAAAACTTTATTTGTGGACACTGGAATTTAAATTTCATATAAGAAATTTTCACATATTACAAAATATTATATATTTTTTGCAACCGTTTAAAAAGGTAAAACTAATCTGACTTCATAGGCTGTACAAAAAAGTCAGTGAGCCCAATTTGGCCTGCAAGCCATATCCCGGCTCTAAGAGAAGCCCTTCCTTGCCTCTCCCTTGCCCAAAGTGAAAAATAATCCCAGTTTTGAAACTAGCACGCCAAACCAAGTCATTAAAATGGTGCTGCTCCTACAGTTTCAGAGTGACTTTAGCTCAAAGGAGCCTTGCATCTCATCTCCAGACGATAGTAACTAAATAGCAATTTTTAATGATAAACATTTCCCAAGACCTCTCTTTTAACCAGAGAATCCTCCACCATAATTTTTTAATAAAATAACCATAAAGAAAACTTGTGCTAAGTACGGTTCAATTAAATCCATAGCCCCACTTTCATGCAAATCCAAAAGAACCAGATGTGGCTGGCCATGGAACCCACACACCCACATGAACAACAGAAAACCTCGGATGAAACTATAAATTTGAAAGGGGAAAGAATGTCAGAGTTAAGTTACTTCACAAGTCAGAACGTTTATAAGCCAAACCTAGGATCCTGGAATATAAAGCAGATAACAAATCATCAACGCAGGCACAGTGCAGAGGGGACAGTCCCCTCTTTCACTTTATCTCACTGCGGTTTCTACACACGTTTCTTTTGTTCATTTTAATCTTTATTCATGGGCAATATTTTCATCATGTCAATGCATCACGTCCAGATAACCTCTGGATTGATCACTCCAAGGAAAAGAGCCAATCTCCCCCTAAATATGCAGAAAGTACCCAGATTAGTCTTCACCTTGGAGAACGTAGCTGCCAAACTGTTAGTCCAACTGGTTAAAACACACTTGTGTACACACATACCTGAGTATCTCAGAAGTGTAACAAAGTAAACGAGGTATGTGAAACCAGTATGAGCTTTCCTCAAAACCTAACTGATTCAGTTTTAAAAAGGTACACAATTATAAAGTATCTCCTGTTAGGATATTGTGAGGCCATGTCTACAGCTACATTCTACCTAGATTCCAGAAAAACCAAATTACTTAAACAACTTTTCAATGTTTAAAATATAACCAATTCTTCCACAAGCACTGAAAACATACCAAATGTGTTATAGCAGACATAAACACAAGAGTCATAAACACCTCAGCTAAGAGACTCAACCATAATTCTACATCAATGGAAATCTGCCTCCTTTTTATCCTACCCAAAACCTTAGTTCTACCAATTGTTGAAAATCACATTTCTAATTCATTGTTTTACACCACCATCCATATTCCATATAGCTATGTGTCATTCTGGTAACTGTATATTATCATTGCAGTACTTCAGAGTTGTTCTTCTCGTAATGATTAGTGTTAAGTAATCAACCCACTGCAAAGAACGTGGTTTTACAACTTAAGATCACCTACTGACTTTAAGCACACTCCTAACAATATCATAGGCATGATTACCTAACAAATTGTAATAGCTGTGGGATCACAAAAAAAATTTTCATGGAAATTTATGATCTCCTCTAAAAATAGAAAAGGGGACACGATCAGTAATAATTACTAGATAAAAACTCAACACTACTTTTCCTAACGAATTGCTTTATGTCCTTAGATAATTCTTTACTTTCATTAAAATACATGGAATCCACCCCTGTGTAAACTCGGAACGCCTGGCATAATAAGAAACAACATAGGAAAGTGAGAAATCTATGAAAACGATGAGACACAAAATGGGGAATAATCGCTTACTGCTCTCTGGAAAGACAAAATGCACTATAAATGCTAGCAATTATAAGCCAACACTCCGGCAGAGTTCGAAAGCCTCCCTTCAATGAATGCAAGGTTAACCACAAACTACATTACGGTCAAAAATGAAATATCACTCTTAATTCTACAGTTGACCTGCACATACTTCTGTTAAGTGGCACAAAACTCAGCTAATGAAAAGACGACCTAACCGGTCACATCGCACGGTTCACGATCCGCAACTCTGAAAAGACTTCACTCCTGCCTAATTCTGTTTTTTAAAAACCCTTCCAGGAAAAGCTTGCATCATCTTCCTTCTTACCACATCTTTCCGGTCAGATAACCAACACCGAAGTTTAAAGGAGATCGTAACGGGTCGGAGGGGGAAGGTTCAGGAGAATGGGAGTGTGAGGACCTGTCAAACACATTTTTTTTATCTGCCGAGGGAAAATGTCACCACCCGAATAAGCCCGGGGAGTTAAATGGCTCATGATGCACGGTTCAATTTCTTTATGGCCCTTTGTACGCTCAGAGATTGAACCAGACAAAAAGAGGGACCGGCTTTTCGCTTTGATTCCCGGGGGTTACGAAGGCAGTCCAGGGTAATGGGGCTCGGTCTGGTCGTTTACACCGCAGGCCCCGGTGCCAGATGGATGCCCGCGGCCACGCGCCCGCCCCAAAGTTCCTGCGCCCTGCCGCCGGCCGCCTGCGATCACCGCCCGGGACCCGGGAACAATGCGGGGCTCCGGGGCGCCCACACTCGGGCCCAGGGAGGAACGGGAGGCCGTTCTCCGCCCGCGTCCGGGAACAAAAGGCGCCGCCGGGCCCGCGCCGGGCGCCCGGGGGTGGCGGCGGCAGCGCCGGGCCGGGAAGACGTCGGGAAAACTTTCTGAAGGGCCGAGGCGGCGGGGCTACGGCCCCGGGGGCCCTCTCTCGTAGCGGCGTCCCGCACAATAGCCGGGCAGAGCGCGGGAAGGCCGGGCCGCCACGCCCCCGCCCCAGCCGGACCCGGGCCCGACCCCGGCCGGCCGCGTACCTGGTGGTTCTCCTTCCTGCCGCCCGCGGCCGCCGCCGCCGGCCCGCCGGGGCCGCTCGTCATGTTCACGTACAGGGAGCGGGTGAGCGGGCTCCGCAGCGTCCACATCCTCCGCGCCAGCCACACGGACGCCAGGCTCAGGCACAGCCAGCCCACGAACAGTCTCATCGGGGGCCGCGGCCGCTCGTTCGGATCACCGCCGGCGCCGGGGCGAGGAGGAGGAGGCGCCGCCGCCTCCGGCCGCCGCCGCCACCGCCCGGGCTCGAGCCATCGCGCCCAACTTGCCCATCCAGCCCCTTCAGGGCCGAGGCGGGGGGTGGGGAGGAGCGGGCGGCGCACAGCCTTCCCGCCTCTCCCTTCCTTTCCGCCCGCGGAACGCCGCCGCCGCCGGCGCCAGTTTCCACCCGGAGCACTTAGGGGAGGCCGGGGCGCGCTCCCCGGCTCATTGAGCCGCCGGCCGGGAGGCGGGACAAAGGGAGCGCGCATTCAGCCGGCGCGCGTGCTCGTCTTCTGTGCGGGCCGCGGCTCCACGTAATGGCGGAGGTGATTTTAATTTTCTTAGGGAAGGGGAGATATTTCGGAAGGTAGTTACTGAAACCTCCCGGTCCCTCCAAGGTGGTGCCCTTAGGACTTCTGGTCCTTCCTCGCTTTAGTCGTTGCCTCTGGGTGCTTCATTTCCCCCCGACCCCCACCCCGGCAGGACTTCCACCCGGTTGTGCAGATTGACCCGCGGGGTGAAGAGAGGGGAGTGTCCTGTCGTTCGTACGTCCAGACGGTCAGACCAACACCTTGCCTGAGACGGACGCTGCCAGTTCTTAACTGTCACTGGCTCGGCTACGTCGTTTCCTATTTACATTTAGAGCCGACGAGCCAGACCCCCACCCCTAGGGCCTCCACCCTGCTACAAAGCAGTCAGGATATCACCAACCCCTCCTCTCCTAGTCCTGTCCCCCGAGCCTGGCAAGTTGCTGGCTACGTGTTTCTAAGAGGCATCAGTGAAGGTTCTGCCTTTGTTGGAACTACCGCAGCTGAGGCACCTGCAAGAAATATTTTGATGTACTGACGACCCTGCCCAAGAATGAAGACCGCCCCCCCCCGCCGCAACACACAGACACACACAAATTAGAGTCCCTTGCTGCTTGTTTCCTTGAACTAACAGGCGGGAGTTGGACCCAACACTTTTAAAGCGAACTCAGCTCTGGGAGCACTAATTTACCCGGATGTTTCTTTGATCATTTCTAGCATGAGGAGACTTAGCAACGCTTCAGAACTGAGGGGTTACACTGTGTTCCTGTGTCTGAAATTCTTCCTGCTGCTCCAGCCAAGCTACTACTAAGGAGTAACATATTTCACGGGTTCTCTAGCTTCAACACCTTTTCAGGTTTGTTTAGAAACTGCTTTTAATTTCACTGCACTAGAAACAAGCTTTTCATTCACTCCAATATTGCACTTCGGAGATTGTCATTTATGTAACAGTGGTATGGTGATCCACTGGTGAGGGACAAAATCGTCCTTTAGCCACAAACATTTTTAGTAGCTTCTAAGAATCTCAGCGTGGCACTTTTTGGTTAACAGGGATGTCTTATTGCCCAATGTGAGGTAGGCTATAACTAACAAAAACACGGGGCGGGGAAAGGGGGAGGATACTTTGTGTTCTGGCTTTTCAGTATCCTCCCTGACTGCTTCTTGCCAAAACTGCAAAGAGCGAAAACCTTCCAAAATCTAGTTCAAACCTCTAGTGGTCCTGGCCCAAGTCATCAAAAGGGAACTATATTACCCAGTCCAAAGAATTCAGTTTGTTTACCAGGTCATCTCCCTCCTATCTCTTGAAATCAGTGTCAGATAAAGCAGCTCTGTGCCAAAAGAAAGCCTTCATATTTTTAGAGAGGGTGGGGTGGGGAGGAGGGTGAAAGTGGCAAGAGTATGTAAAGTGACATATTTCATTCCTGAAAACAAAGGAGACAAAAAGGTATGCCCCCCCCCAACTATAGAGTAAACCCAAGGAGACATAGCTCAGAGACTGCAAACTGTGTCAAATGAACAAGAAGCAACTAGACGGCCGCTGAACTCAAGGATTTGCAGATCAGTTGACGGCCATGGAGCCTAGCATCTCAAAGGAGCAGATTTTCATTTTATACCTGAGCAGCTGGCCTGGAAAAATAAATCACCCACACATTTAAAAGGCTCTATAATAATCACAAAATACTCAAATACATGTTATTTACACTTAGCAAGCACAGGAAGAAACCAAAGCACAGCACGATCAAATGATTTGCCTAAAGGTAGAGCAAATTCAATAGCAGACCTTTTCATAGAACTTGGTATCCCAGCTCGGGATCCTTCGATCCATCTAAGAAGCCTCAAGCCTCGCTGTCTCTCTCTTCTCAGAGAGCCTCCTGAATTACAAATGAGGAGGAAGGAAAACAGCAAGAGTAAATATACTAAGCAGAAGTTCAGATTGCCCTCGGGGACTGCCCCCTTCCTTCATCTACTAGAATGTCACTGCTGTATATTAAAACCTCAATTAAAAACCTCAGTTATCCATAATGGAGAGGGGAAGAGGCACAGATAACACGAGAAGCCCAAAACCAGCCAATATTCTTTATAACCTGGCTTTCAGATACAGTCAGTGATATTCCGAAGATACTGACCTCTGCTCACTGCCCTCCTGACCAGGACTATAGGTGTCTAACTTGGGTCATAGCTCTATGCACAGGCCCTAAATCTTGACTAGATCACTTCCCTCTCTAGAACTCTAAGCAAGGGTACCTTTTGTTGTAATTGTTCTTATCAGCTACAAATTACAACATTTTCATGTTCTCTTTTCAGCAACAAAATATCATGTAAAGGGAACCCATAGAAAGAGGGACTTGGACCTGTAGAGGGCACAAAATGTGCCAGTTGCTGTGGGTCACTGTCATCTCCTTGAAGAAATAATAGTCTAAAAAGAACTCATAAATCACTGTTTTCATGAACTTCGTTTTTCGGTGGTTTTTTTTTTTTAATACTTGATGTTTTGTAGAATGTCAGAGAACAGTGCAAGTATTCCCCAGTATATTCAGTAGATATGTCCTGTGGTAATTAAGCAATGAGCACCTCTAAAAAATAAAATTAGTAAATGTGTTCAACAGTTATTTTAATTAGTAAATATAGGGGATTTGTATCTGAACCTGGTTGACCTAATTTCAGTTAGAGGTAATGATCACTGTGGTCTCTGAGTGATAAATTCTAAGCTCAGGTGATACTGCAAACAGGTTAAAAAATATTGGCAACATAAAGTAGCAGAATTAAACCAGGAGTCAGACCTACAGAAGCCAGTTCAAATAACACAGTGTACTCTTGGAGATCTCCCAGTGCTACTCATTAGCATAGTGGTGTGACACAGACTACCTGAGTTTGAAGCCTGGCTCTGTGCTTCTTGATAATGCAATTTAAGGCAAATAATTTGACCTCTCTAGGTCTCAGTCTCCTCATCTGTAAAATGGGAATAATAGTAATGGTTACCTATCTCATGGGGATGTGGTAATGATTAAAGTATATATTCTAAATATAAAGGGCTTAGTGTAGTGCCTCAACACACAGTAAATTCTCCAAAAAATGTTAATTTGCTTTTGTTTTCACTATAACTTATATAATTCAACCTCTTCTGATCCCCACCCCCTTTCCTCATTTATAAACTAAGGGCCATGATTCTGAACTGCCCACTTCTCAATACATCTGAGAATCAGATGATCTGGAAGTCTCAACCAACATTATCATAATAAGGATGTTCAGTACTCACGTGACTGTGGTCTCTGCAAAGCTACTTGCCATAAAACATTCCCTTTGAGCCCTTAGTGAGAGCCCCTCCTCATAATATGTCTATTCCCAGGTTCCTTCCTGAGACTTCAAATTAAGGGAGGAAGAGTTCAGAAGGAGGGGAAAGATAAAACACAAAACTATGGGGCGCCTGTGTGGCTCAGTTGTTAAGCGTCTGCCTTCGGCTCAGGGCATGATCCCGGCGTTCTGGGATCGAGCCCCACATCAGGCTCCTCCGCTGGAAGCCTGCTTCTTCCTCTCCCACTCCCCCTGCTTGTGTTCCCTCTCTAGCTGGCTGTCTCTATCTCTGTCAAGTGAATAAATAAAATCTTAAAAAAAAAAAAAAGATAAAACACAAAACCAGAAAACATTCAAACCTAAAATCACAGAATCAGGCAGCAAATGAAGTTATCTACTTTTCAAGGATGCCTGTCTTCTTAGTAGGAAAGCCTTTCCCCTTCTGATACATACAACTCCATGCCAACCATGACAGTTCACCTGCTTAGAAACTTCTGAGCCCCACGGCTTCCCTACCCTGTCCACCCCCTCCACCCATACACCATGGCAATCTCATACCTATTTCAGTGTATGTCAGGAATAACATCAGAAAGACAAATACCACTTTCACATAGTCAGTAAATACTTATTGAATTCATGCCATACACCAGGCACTGGACTAAGTGGAACAAAAAACAAACACAATGCCTCATACATCTTGCTGTCTGTCCAATAGGGAGGCAGATCTGTCCAAAGAATCAAAAAATGAATATATAATTACAAACTGCTGAATGCTAGAAAGGAATTGGATAATGATGGAACTTATAACAGAGGAATCTGACTTGACTAGGGTATGGGAGTGGAGTGTTCAGGGAAAGCTGCCCAGAGGAAGTGTGGCATTGCAGCCCTCATTTTGACATCTCCTCGCTAAGTTTGAGAGCTTCCGAGTTGCCCAAGTTCCTCTGGATTATAGGTGCACCCAGTAATTGTGAGAAAAGAAATAGGGGTGCCCTTGGAGCCTTCTGGGATATGAAGACTCACGGTGGGCCACCCATGTAATTATATTGTACATATACATGACTGCTTTTAGAATCCTTCAAAAAAATTGCACGTAATAGTTTAACTCACTTAAAGGAATATATGTAGTATTTTAAAATAGCATGTTTCAACTTTGCAATGTCCTTTTAGTAGGAGGTCTGAGTCAGAGTTCTGAAAAAAGAGAGAAGGCTGTTGTTTTTCACTCACTTTCTGGGGCATTTTCAAAGGTCCAAAGATCTTCTTTGATCTTGTTTTAAGTATATTTTCAAAACATCCCTATCCTTGGCCTCTTAATTGCTGTCTCCTGCATGAATGTGGGTTTGGTCTCATGAATGACTGCTTCCTCTCCACCCCATGTGCCATGTCACTTCATGCCACTGTGTTTTCATATACTTATTTTGAAACTATAAAGCCTGTTTTGCTTTGTAACTATAAAACATTCAAACTTATGGTTTACATGAAATACATGAAAAAATTGCATGGTACAATGAGAAAGTTTTAAAACTTAAAATCTAAATATTTCATAGTAGACAAAATATATATGTACATATGTAAACACAAGTGATCCTAAATAGTTTGTATAACATATCTATGCTGTATAACCACATCTCTGCTGGCATGAAAGAAGAAGACCATTTTATTTTTGCACAACCATGTACTGGTCTGAGGATGAGGAAGAATACATTTATGAAAGAAGTTACTTGAGCAATCAAGCAACCTGAAAATCAGACAGAACTATCTACCTTCTCTGGTGAAAACAGTGATTGATTTCTTTTTTTTAATAGCCACAACTAATGTGAATTTGCTTTACAACTCAGCCTAGGATCTTCCTTAAACATATTGTGTGCACAAACCATTAAATCCAGAGGAAAGCGGGCGCCTGGGTGGCTCAGTCGTTAAGCGTCTGCCTTCGGCTCAGGGTGTGATCCCCGCGTTCTGGGATCGAGCCCCACATCAGGCTCCTCTGCTGGGAGACTGCTTCTTCCTCTCCCACTCCCCCTGCTTGTGTTCCCTCTCTCACTGACTCTCTCTCTCTCTGTCAAATAAATAAATAAAATCTATAAAAAAATAAAAATTAAAAAAAATAAAATAAATCCAGAGGAAAGGCATTTGGCTATTAAATAACAAAAACCTCAGCATGGTGATATTCCCACAACTGTTTTCCTCTGGTTCATGGTTTCCCCTTACCAGGCATCCTTTGTTCCATATGGTTTCCTAAAATTGACAGTCAATCCCCAAAACAACTATTAGGCTGTTCTACAATAGAAAGTTTATTTCAAGTTCATTAGTTTTCTATACTCAAGTCTTTGGAGAAAAGTTTTAGATATAACATGGGCAGGTATTAGAAGCCGTCAGCTCTTCCTTTCACCAACAGCACTCAGATTCCACCTTCTTCCTCCAGCCTCCCTCACTAGTTCTGGGAGGTGAGAGCAGGAGAAGCCAGCTTTGCCCAGAGACCTCACGAAAGTATAGTTTGTTATCAGTGAATATAGAACGGGTTTCTCTGCCTCCAGGAAGAGTCCCTTTTATAGCCAAAACTATAAATGACATTGGAGCCAAATTTGCTGCTTTTTATACACAATTTTAAACAAATTTCCTTAGGTTAGTTACATGCACTTTTTAAATTTTCATAAAGAGACATATGTACAGATAATTTTCACCACATCTACAATGCTCATCATGATTATTCAATGGAATAAGTCCTTTTTTAAGATTTTATTTATTTATTTGAGAGATATGAGAGAGAGAGAAAGAGAGCATAAGCGGGGGGACCAGTAGAGGGAGAAACAGACTCCCCACTGAGCAGGGAGCCCAATGTGGGGCTCGATCCCAGGACCCCGGGGTGCATGACCTGAGCCGAAGGCAGGTCTGAGCCACCCAGGCGCCCTGGAATAAGTCTTCAAGGAAAAAAAAATCTAAGTTATCCCTGTAGTTATTTGATACTACAATGGATTAATCTTTAGATTCTCCAACACCCTGATTGATACATGGACTGGAATTTCTCTGTTGTCCTATATATGTGCGTATTTTCATCTTGACACATAGTATGGTAGATCATATCGTATCTGAGAACATTTAATATTTGTTAACTATTTTACCCCATTTAGAATTTATATATGGACACAAGTGTCAAGAATCCATTGCATTTTTGACATCTATGATTAAAGATATTTTAAGAAAAATAATTTAAGTCAGGTCTTTTTTTTTTTTTTTAAGATTTTATTTATTTATTTGACCGAGAGTGAGAGAAAGCACAAGCAGGGGGAGCTGCAACTAGAGGGAGAGGGAGAAGCAGGCTCCCTGCTGAGCAAGGAGCTCAATGTGGGGCTCAATCCCAGGACCCCTGGGATCATGACCTGAGCCAAAGGCAGACGCTTAACTGACTGAGCCACCCAGATGCCCCTAAGTCAGTCTTTTTGACATGATAGGCAGTACATGCAGTTGATCATCAAAACTTCCCTGTTAAAATTGCCCTGGGGGGAAAAAAACTGCCCTGAAAAAAATTCTGGAAATAAGGAAATAAAATCGCTAAGAATCAGACTTTGTAAAAGCATATGTATAATGGATTAGAGCAAAGGGATGCAAAGTCACCTTTTAGAAAGGCAGGTCCTCAAGGCAAGACTTGACTGCAGATTGACTGAAGGAAGGTCATAAAGTATCTACAGGAAAAAACAGCTCATTGTGGGTGGAGGTGGGGAGGAGTGTCAGCCTTAGAAAATGGAAAGGCAGGCTGATTTGGTTGTTGATCTCCATCATCAGCCCAGGAGGCAGTACCCTCCACTTGGCTCAGTGTGGCAGATGTCTCTCTGCTTGGATGGAGATGTGTGCATCCATTTTATCCAGGTTCCATGACATCATCCATTAACATCACTCTAAATAGCCACATCCCTCATTACAAGCTCACCACATGGTGGGGATGTGCTGATGGGGAACACAAGGATCTGTTTCATTGATAAATTTCTTAGTATAAATTAGTAAATAGGTTTGGGTGTTTTTATTTTTTATTTTTTTGCACTGGGCTGTGAGTTTGTCCTATGCTAATGTGCCTGTGGGAAATGATTCCATTCCCAGTGTACCCACATATCAAGTTTCAACACCAGCAAAACCTTAGGCAATGGTCTTTTACCCACATTATGCTCATGGGGACTGAAGATGGCCAGCCAGCCTTCCTTCACCCAACAAATGTCAGACCTCATTTGTCTGAAAAGCACAATGGGTAGGAATGCGAATGTTCCCAGATTGTTCAGACATGCCTGTCATTCTCTTTCAGGGTCTTTTTTTGCCCCACAACATACTCCTAGTCCCTGAACCCCATGTCAGTTTATCCAGCTCTCATCTTTATCATCAAAAACAGGGTGAGCCTTCATACCAGGAGGCAGGAAACTCAGATTCGTGTTATGTCCCTGACATTTTCCATGTGACCTTGGAAAATCACATCACCTTAATTATTTTGTCTGTAAAAATGGTAATTCATAAAGACCACATGTACATGTGCACCTGGATTAGAGACTCTTTCAGTTATAGGATCTGTTCCTTCATCTGCTTACTTTCTTTCATGAATTAGGAATTCTGTGGATTTTTCCCCAAAGTCTAATATAAACATATCTGTACTTACATAGTACACAAGAGAAGCGGTTTAACTGTTTTCCCACACACTTTAACAGCAAATCTCACAAATTCAGAGTTCCCCAGCACTCCACAAAATAGGAAATAATTTACTGCAAAAAGTATACACCTATGACAAAGTTTATAAGCAGAGACATCTTTTCTTTTGACAGTTGTATGCTTGACAAATTGTCAGCTTCTTATGACCCGAAGCCAAAATCCTTGCATTTCTTAGTCCCCATATCCATCACCCTCCCCCTTGGTGTGAGGCTTGCCCAGTTCCCTGGGAGGCGCATGGGAGGAAAAACACGCTAGAAATGAAAATGGGTGTATTTCTACCACATGAAATTCTAGATCTGGGCCACAGCCTTGCTCTTCATGAACAAATCACTAGAAACAACAGTGGACACTAGATGCCAGACATCGTGCTAAATGTCTTACATACGGCATCTTTTTTAATCCTCATTACAATCTAATGAGGTTGATACTATTGTTCTACTTTTTTTTTTTTCCCAAACAGGAAGAATCCAAGGCACCTAAAGCTTCCTTTGCACAGCCAGTGAGTGGTTGAGGCAGGATTTTAAAGTAGGCGGTCTGATTTTAGAACCCACATTCCTCACACAATGCTCTACTGCCTCCTAGTGTTTATTAGCTGTCCTCAGCCCACGAGCATCAGAATCCCCGGTGGTGCTAGTTACAGTGCAAGTTCCTGGGCCATCCCAAGTGTACTGATTCAGAATCTTGCTCTAAATAGGGAGTCTGTAACATGGCTCACAGGGAGAAGGCAGGGAAGAGGTTCTTAGCAGAAGCAATGTGTACTTTAATTAAAAAAAAATTACTAAAAAAAGTATTCGATAGTCATGAAATGTTTTAATGAGGTAATGATTTTTAAAGTGTTGACATAACCTAAAAGAAGAAAATGACATTTCTTTTTTTTTTTTTAAGATGTGTTTATTTATTTGAGAGAGAGTTACATTTCCGGGGAGGAGGGGCAGAAGTGATAGGGACAGAGGGGGAAGGAGAAGGAGAGGGAGGGAATTGCAAGCAGACTACACACCCAGCTAGGAGCCAGACGCAGGGCTCAATCCCATGACCCTGAGATCATGACCTGAGCCAAAATCAAGAGTTGGATGGTTAACCGACTGAGCCACCCAGCTGTCTCAAAAATGACATTTCTAAATAGCAAGTCAAATGGCATTTATGTAATCACTTCAGGACAACCTCCCCAAAATAAAATGAAAACAATTTCTGTGGTCTGTAAATATTTTTTAAGTCAGATAATTCACCCTCTGTAGTGTACAATTTCTGAGTTTTGACAAATGCACAAAACTGTGCATTTGAATCAAAATGTAGAATATTTCCATTCCCTAAAAAAATTCCCAGCATCCCTTGTTGTCAACCTCTGTCCCCACCTTAGATCCTGGCAATCACTAATGTGTTTGCTGCCCCGATGGTTTTACCCTTTCCAGAATATTGTTTAAATGGAATCATACAGTAGATAATCTTTTGAGTCTGGCCTCTTTCACTCCGCATTATGTGCTTGGCATTCATTCACACTGATGTATCAGTAAATCTGTCTTCTTACTGACATGTATCATTCCGTGATGTAGATGTACCACAGTTTGTTTACCTATTAGCCAGTTGGACATTTGCGTATTTTCCAGTTTTTTTTATGTGCGTGATTGTGACTGAACCTGACATAAACAATTGTGTACATGTTTTGTGTGAACATAGTTTTTTGTTCTCTTGAGCAAATAGCTAGCAATGGGATTTCTGGATTCTATGCCAGATTCTATATCTATTTAACTTTCTAATAAGCTGTCAAATTGTTTTCCAAAGCAGCTGTGCCATTTTAATTCTCCCAGGACTGTATGAGTTCTGGGTGCTCCACAACCTGTCACCATGTGGTATTGTCAGTTTTTATTTTAGCCATTCTAGTAGTTATGTAGTGGTATTTCACTGTGATTTTAATTTGCCTTTTCCCAATAAGCAATAGTGTTAAAGATCTTTTTATGTACTTATTTTCCATCTGTATATCTTCTTTGGTAGAATGTCTATTCAAGTACTGCCCATTTTTGAGCTGCCTGGGTGGCTCAGTGGGTTAAGCGACTGCCTTCGGCTCAGGTCATGATCCCAGGGTCATGGAATCGAGTCCTGCATTGGGCTCCCTGCTCAGTGGGGAGCCTGCTTCTTCCTCTCCCACTCCCCCTGCTTGTGTTCTCTGTGTGTCAAATAAATTAATTACATTTAAAAATTTTTTAAATATATTTGCTCATTTTTTTATTGGGTTCTTTCTTATCTTTTAATTGGTTGTGAGAGGTTTTTTTCTTTTTTTTAAATTTATTTATTTGAGAGAGAGTGTGGGCACGCACAGCAGGTAGGGGCAGAGAGAGGAGAGAGAACCTCAGGTGGACTCCATGATCAGTGTCCCTCCTCAGGGCTTGATCTTACGACCCTGAGATCATGACCTGAGCCGAAACCAAGAGTCCAGTGCTCAACCCACTGAGCTGCCCAGGTACCCCTGGTTCTAAGAGTTTTTTTTAAAATACTCTACATGCAAGTCTTTTATCAAGTAGGGATTTTGCAAATATTTTCTCCCAGTCTGTGGCTTACCTTTTCATTTTCGTAATATCTTTCAAAGATCAGGAGTTTTCAGTTTTTTTCCAGACTTACTGAGGTATGACTGACAAATAAAAATTGTATATATGGGGGTGCCTGGGTGGCTCATTTGGTTGAGCATCTGACTGTTGGTGTCCACTGGGGTTGTGATCTCAGGGTCGCGGGATCAGGCCCCCCATCAGACTTTGTGCTCAGTGTGGAGTCCACTTGTCCCTGTATCTCTGCTCCTTCCCCCACTCGTGCTCTCTCTCTTCAAATGGATAAATAAATAATGTATATATGTAGATTGTACAACATGATTTTTAAAGTGTACAATAGGATGATTTAACATACATACACATTATGAAATAATTATCATAATCAAGGTAATTAACACATCCATTACCTCACATAGTTAGGTGTGTGCACATGCACATGGTGAGAACACAGAAGAGCCATTCTCTTAGCGAATTTCAACTATATAATGTAGTATTTTTTAAAGATTTTATTTATTTGAGAGAGAGAGAGAGCATGAGCCGGGGGAGGGGCAGAGGGAGAGGGGGAAGCAGACTCCCCGCTGAGTGCAGTGTTGGTTATGGGCTGGTTGCAGGGCTTGATCCCACAACCCCCAGATCACGACCAGAGCCAAAGCCAGACGTTTAACAGACTGAGCCAGCCAGGCGCCTCTATAATATTACTATTATTAACTATAGTCACCATTCTTTTTTTTTTTTTTAGATTTTATTTATTTATTTGAGAGAGGGAGAGAGAGCGCGCAAGTGGGGAGGGCGGGGCGGGAGAAGCCGACTCTCCAGTAAGTAGGGAGCCTGACTTGGCTCTTTCCCAGGACCCCAGGACTGAAGCTGAAGCTGCCCTGAGCTGAAGGCAGCCACTTAACTGACTGAGCCACCCAGGCGCCCTTACAGTCACCATTCTTTACACTAGGTCCCCAGAACTTATTTATTATAACTGCAAGATTGTGCCTTTGGACCAACATCTCCCTATTTTCCCCACCCCCCCCATACCATGACAACCACTGTTCTCTGGTTCTATGAGTTCAACTTTTCAAGCTTCCACTCATACAGTATTTCTCTTTCTGTTCTGGCTTACTTCACTTAGCATAATGTCCTCCAGGTTCAACCATGTTGTTGCAAATGACAAGATTTCTTTCTTTTTTTATGGCTGAATAATATCTATACCTGTATTTATATCACATTTTCTTTATCCATTCATCCATCAACAAACACTTAGGTTGTTTCCATACTTGAATATTGTGAATAAAGCTGCAAATGAACATGGGAGTGCAGATATCTCTTTCTTTCAGTTTTACCAAGATTTAATTGACACACAGCACTGTGTAAATTTAAGGTGTACAGCATAATGATTTGGCTTACATATATTGTCCCATGATAACACAATAAGTTTAGTTTACAGCCATCACCTTGTAGAGATACAAAAAGAAAAAAGAAATAAAATGTTTTTTCCTTGTATGTGAACTCTTAGGATTTACTCTATTAACTTTCAAATATACCATGCAGCAGTGTTACCCATAACCATCATGTTGAACATTACATCCTCAGGACTTACTTATAACTGGCAAGTTGTGCCTTTTGACCACCTTCCTCCTCTCCCACCCCTGCCTCTGGTAACCACAAATCTGATCTTTTTCTGTGAGTTTTGTTTTGATTTGGGGGTTTTTTGCTTGTTAGTTTTTTGTTTGTTTGTTAGAATCTACTTATAAGTGACATCATATAGTATTTCTCTTTCCCTGTCTTAGTTCACTTAGCATAATGCCCTGAAGGTCCATCTGTATTGTCACAAATGGTAAGATTTCTTTCTTTTCATGGCTAAATTCCATTGCATATATATATATATATATATATATATATATATATATATATATATATATA
>NC_048227.1:21691242-21716975 GCF_002007445.2 Ailuropoda melanoleuca
GGGATCACGCCCTGAGCCGAAAGCAGACGCTTAACCGCTGTGCCACCCAGGCGCCCCTATACTGTAACTTCTTTATCCATTCATCTGTCTTTGGACACTTAGGTTGTTTTCATGTGTTGGCTATGTAAATAATGCTGCAATAAACATGGGAGTACAGATATCTCAACAGGGGATTTTCTTTTCCTTCAGATATATTCCCAGAATTAGAATTGCTGAATCATATGGTAGTTCAATTTTCTAATTTTTGAGAAACCTCCATACTGTTTTCCATAGTGGCTGCACCAGATTTACATTGCCACCAACAGTGTATAGGGTTTTTCTCTTTTCTCCACATCTTTGCCGGCATTTGTTATCTCTGATGTTTTTGGCGATAGCTATTCGAACAGCCATCTGTTTTCAATTTTATCTGTTTCTGATCTTTATTATTTTATCCTTCTGCTTGATTTGGGTTTAATTTGCTCTCTTCTAGTTTCTTTTTTTAAAGATTTTATTTATTTATTTATTTATTTATTTATTTATTTATTTATTTATTGAGAGAGAGAAAGAGCACACAAGCTGGGGGTAGGGGTGGGGGTCAGAGGGAGAGAGAGAAACAGACTCCCCACTGAGCAAGGAGCCTGATGCGAGGCTTGATCCCAGGCACCTGGGATCATGACCTGAGCCGAAGGCAGACGCTTAACTGATTGAGCCACCCAGGCACCCCCTTTTTCTAGTTTCTTAAGATGGAAAAATAGATTATTGATTTGAGACCCTTCTTTTTTTTTTAAATATAAGCATTTAATGCCACAGACTTCCTTCTAGGCATCGCTCTTGATGCATTCCACAAATTTTGATATACTGTGTTTTCATTTTTGTTCAATTCAAAATATGTTGCAGTTTCCTTGGTCACTTTCTCTTTAACCTATGAGTTATTTAAAACTGTGTTTTTAGGGGCACCTGGGTGGCTCAGTCGTTTGAGCATCCGGTTCTTGATTTTGGCTTGGGTCATGATCTTGGGGTCGTGGGATCAGCCCCACATCTGGCTCTGTTCTGGGCGGGGAGCCTGCTTGGGATTCTCTCTTTCTCTCCCCCTCTGGCCTTTCCTCCTACCCCCAGCTCGCGCACACTCTCTCTCTCAAAAAAAAAAGAAAAAGTGCTTTTTTAGCTTCCAGATTTTGGAGATTTCCCAGGTATGTTTGTTATTGGTTTCTAATTTAATATCATTCTTTTTTTTAAGATTTTATTTATTTATTTGACAGAGAGAGACAGCGAGAGAGGGAACACAAGCAAGGGGAGTGGGAGAGGGAGAAGCAGGCTTCCCGCTGAGCAGGGAGCCTGACGCAGGGCTCGATCCCAGGACCCTGGGATCACAACCTGCACCGAAGGCAGCCGCTTAATGACTGAGCCACACAGGGGCCCCTAATTTAATACCATTCTAATCAGAAGGCATATTTTATGTGATTTCTATTCTTTCTCATGTGTTGTTTCTTTTACTGCCCATAAGATGGTCTATCTTGGCAAATGTTTCATTTGTACTTAAAAAGAATGTGTATTCTGCTGTTGTTGGGCAAGCTGTTCTATAAATGGCAACTAGGTCAAATTTCTTGATAGTATTGTTCACTTCTTCTGTATCCTTATTTTCTTTCTTCTTGACCTATTCATTACTAAGTAGTGAGGTTTCCACCTAAAATTGTGGATTTATCAGGGCACCTGGCTGGCTCGGTAGAGCATATGACTCTTGATCTTGGAGTCATGAAATAGAGCTCCACATTGGGGGTAGAGTTTACTTTAAAAAAATTATTTAAAAATTATAAAATTGTGGAGTTGTCTATTTCTCCATTCACTTCTATTAGTTTTTTGCTTCATGCATTTTGAAGTTCCATTCTTAGGTACATACACATTTAGGATTATTATATTTTGTTGGTAAATTGACCCATATACCATTATGTGAGCTCTCTCTTTATCCCTGGTAATACTCCTTCTTCTGAAGTTGATTTAAATATTAACATGGCCATTCCAACTTTCCTTAGATTGCTGTTTACATGTTACATTTTTCAATCCTTTGTCTTTTAACATTTCTATGTCTTCATATTTAAAGTGATTGGGGGGGGCACCTGGGTGGCTCAGTTGCTTAAGTGTCCAATTCTTAATTTCAGCTCAGGTCATGAGCCCAGGGTCGTGAGAT
This sequence comes from Ailuropoda melanoleuca, assembly GCF_002007445.2. Lineage (NCBI taxonomy): Eukaryota > Metazoa > Chordata > Mammalia > Carnivora > Ursidae > Ailuropoda > Ailuropoda melanoleuca. The sequence goes on from NC_048227.1 coordinate 21,693,407, forward strand.
TGAGCCCCTCATTGGGCTCTGTGCTGGGCATGGAGCCTGCTTAAGATTTTCTCTCTCTCCCTCTGCCCCTCCGCCAGGTTGCTCTCAGTTGTGCACGCACGCGCTCTCTCTCTCTAAAAAAAATAAAGTGGATTTTTTTTACTTATCATGTAGGTAGATCTTGTTTTTAATCCAATTAACAATTTCTGTCTTTTAATTAGTGTGTTTAGACCATTTGTATTTAATGTAATATTGCTTAAATCTAACACCTAGCTAGTTGTTTTCTCTCTGTTCCATTCTTGGCCCTCTTTCCTTTTTTTCTGCCTGCTTTTAGGTTGAGTAATTTTTATTATGCTATCTTCACTATAGGCCTATTATTCATGCCTCATTTAAAAAAATATATATTTAATGGTTGCCCTAAAGTTTACAATATGCATCTTCAGTTAATCACATCCTACTTTAAAACAATATACTTCCTATATAGTATAAAAACCCTATAACAGTATGACAAATTTTTCCCTCTCATCTTTTAGACTATTGTTATCCTATATTTTATTTTTGCATGTACTATAATTCCAAAATGCACTGCTAATTTTTTTAAAGATTTATTTATTTATTTATTTTAGAGAAAGAGAGAACGTGAGCAGGGGAGGAGCGGAGGGAGAGAATTTCAAGCAGATTCTGTACTGAGCACGGAGCCGAAGCGGGGCTTGCTCTCAAGACCCCGAGATCATGACCTGAGCCAAAACTAAGAGTCAGTCTCTCAACCAACAGAGCCACCCAGAGGCCCCTACACTGCTACCATTTTTACTTTGAATAGTCAGTTATCTTTTATTGAAAATTTTGTGGAGATAATTGTGTATTCACATGCTGTAGTAAGGAAGAGTACAGAGTTATCCCATGTAATCTTTACCCGGTTTACCCTAATGGTAACATCTTACAAACTACAGCACATTATCACAACCAGTATTTTGACACTGATAACAATCCACTAATTTTATTCAGATTTCTAGAGTTTTACTTACGTGTGTGTGTATTAGTTCCATACAATTTTATCACATGTAGGTTCATGTATCCATCACCACAGTCAAGATACAGAACAATTCCATCACTGCAAGGATTGCTTGTGTTGCCCTGTTATAACCACACTTATCTCTAACCCTTCCCACTCTCATCTTAAACCTCTGGCCACTATTAATCTGTCCTCCATTTCTAAAATTTTTCCATTTCAACAAATGTTATATAAAAGGAATAATATAGTTTATAACCTTCTGTGACTGGATTTTTCATTCAGCATAATTCCCTGGAAAATCGTCCAAGTTGATGTATATATCAATAGTTTGTTAATTTTTATTGCTGAGTAGTATTCCATGGTTTATATGTATGTTAGTTTGTTTAACCATTAATCTGTTGAAGGTTATCTGAGCTTCACTAGTTTTTGGCTGTTGTGAATCAAGTTGTTATGAATATTAATTTACAGGTTATTGTGTAAATACAAGTTTTAGTTTCTCTGGGATAAATGCCCCAAAGTGCAATTGCTATGTTGCATGGTGATTGCATGTTTAGTTTTATAAGAAACTGCCGAAATGTATTCCAGAGTGGTGGTACCACTTTACATTTTCACCAGCAATGTACAAGTGGTCCTCAATTACCTGTTAAAGTGATTAAAAATAAGAAAAAAGAAGTGTTTTATATTTATCTTCATTTTAACCATTTCTAGAGATCTTTATTCCTTTGTGTAGACCCAGAGTTCTATCTGATAACTTCCTTAAACACTTCATGTAATGCAAATCTGCTGGTAATTCTTTCAGCCTTTGTCTGAAAGTCTTAATTTCATCCTAATTTTTAAAGATATTTGCATTGTTTATAAAATTTTAAGTTGATGAGTTTTTTTTTCTTTCAACATTTTGAAGATGTCATTACATTGTCTTCTGTCTTGTTTGTTTCTAATGAAAAGTGTGCTGCTAATCTGATTTTTGTTCCTCTCCATGTAATGTATCTTATTTCTCTGGCTACCGTCAGTGGTTCGTTTTTATCTTTGGTTTTCATCAGTTTGAATATGATGTGTCGAGGTGTGTTTTGTTTTGTATGTTTGGTGGGGTTTTTGATATTTATCCTGTTTTTTTTCCTGGTTCTCTGAGCTACTTGGATCTTGAGCATTTGGGTTTTGATGTCTTTCATTATTTTTTGAAAATTCTTGGCTTTTGTCAAGAATATTCAAATATTTCTTCTAACCTGTTCCATTTTCTTTTGGGGTGGGAGGAATTCCATTAAAAAGTATGTTTGACTATTTCATATTTTCCCAAGTTTCTTGGGTGCTCTGTTTTTTTTCCTCACTCTCTTTGTGTTCGAGCTTGAGTAATTTCTCTTGACATATCTTCAAGTTCACTGATTCTTTCCTCATGGGGGATATTAAAGTTTGCGCAAGTCCAAACTTCTTCACCATCTTTAGCTCCCCTTTCAGGATTGAGTGTGGATTTATGATTAGTAGACCTCCCTGGAAAATAATACAGTCACCATCCCCATCCCTAGTTTTCCCTATCTCCAGGCCCTAAAAGAACTTTGCTGATTTTAGGAAAGCAAAATGAAAACAAAGTCAGAAAATACGCCATTTTGTATTCTCTTACTGCAGCATGCCGGCTTAGATCAGAGAACTCAGCATATGAATCAGGTCTACTCTACTTACACTCCTTCTACTTCTTACTCAACATCTACCCACAGACCAAGTAGTGACAACCCAGTGAGTACTCTTATGATGTGCACCCAGTGATACGCTGGAGCCTGCTCATCCTGGCTGGTGAGAGCCTTGTCAACTTTTATCAGGAATCAGGTATTCCTCAAGCTGGTTTTTAAACATAGCCATTATTTAAAAATTAATATATGTAAGTTTATGATTAAGCAAATGATATTAAAAACAAAAATGGCAAGTACTCAAAACATCACTTTCTCATTACTATATTTTACTATTATTTATGCTTTTAGTGTTATCAATGTCTGCTATATCTGTATGGTGATACAACATGGACATCCAGCATTATGATTATTTTTTAAGCTGGTTTTTATATTTTTTACTTTTCTTATTATGTTCAGCTAGCCAACATATAGTACAACATTAGTTTTTGATGTAGTGTTCGACAATTCATTAGTTGCATATAACACCCAGTGCTCATCACAATACATGCCCTCCTTAATACCCATCACCCAGCTACCCCTTCCCTCCACTGCCCTCCCTTCTGTAATCCTCAGTTTGTTTCCCACAGTCCAGAGTCTCTTATGGTTTGTCTCCCTCTCTGATTTTGTTTTGCTTTTTACTCTTATAATGGCATGATATTGAACATCCCTTCCCCTAAATCTATCTTCAGTAATATCACGTTTATAGCCTGAAATTAGCCATAGTGGACTGACTTATACCATGGAAATCAGTATATATTATTGTTTTGTTTTGCTGATTATCTAGATCAGGGGTTGGCACACTTTTTCTATAAAGAACCAGATAGGGGCGCCTGAGTGGCTCATTTAGTTAAGTGTCTGCCTTCTGCTCAGGTCATGATCTTGGGGTCCTGGGATCGAGTCCCATGTTGGGCTCCCTGCTTGGTGGGGAGTCTGCTTCTCCCTCTCCCTCTGCCTCTCCCCCTGCTCATGCTCTCTCTCTCACTCTCTCAAATAAATAAATAAATAAATAAATAAATAAATAAATAAAATCTTGGAGCCAGATATTTTCAGCTTGTGAGTCACATACAGTTCCTGTCACACAATAATTATCTTGTTTGTTTAACAAGCCTCTAAAAATTATTTTTAGATCTCAGACTGTATAGAAAGAGACCATAGGTTGGGTATGGCCCACAGTCTATAGTTTGCCAACCTCTGGTCTACACTTAAGAAAGTAGTAAAGAATATGTTAATGATGTAGACAAAACTCAAAACTGTCATGTGTATAGCTGTTACGCTGTGAAAAGCACAGGAAATTGAGGATATACTCTTTCTAGTATTCAAAATCTATCATTCAACCAATCAGAGAAGTTGGTCACATCATTAATGATAAAGTTCAGAAGTATGTCTTTATTATTTCAGTTGTGTATTACTAGTTAACAAAAACAAAAATATAAAACAACATTTAGGTTGTAACTACACTGCTTGGTCTATGACATAAGTGAGTTCTTTGTTCAACTGAATAGTAATCAAGCTTATTCATAGTCTTGATTTCATGACTATTGTTGTAAATTATAAAGACTAACAGTGGAATTTTAAGAAATAACAAAAAAAAAGAAAGAAGTCACACTGAAGTTATAGGTGTATGAAATTTACAAGGAGTAGGTATATTGTATTATTTGTAAGTCATATGCTACACACCCTTTTTATCAGTGAAATGTATAATAAAGTTATTCATGTATATATACATACATATTTTTTTTCAGTAAGCCAGTTGTCAAGCATCTTCAGCACACCAATATAAGCAATGTGTTATGCTGAGCAATGACCATTTTGGGTAAGAGAATCAAACAGACAGGGGTGCCTGGCTGGCTCAGTCAGTAGAGCATGCAACTCTTGATCTCAGGGTCATGAGTTTGAGCCCCACGTTGGATGTAGAGATTACTTAATAATAAATAAATAAATAAAACTTTAAAAAAGAGAGAGAGAGAATCCAACAGGCACAGAGTCTGAGTCAGTTAAATGAGAGCGAGCAACTGACCAGAAAGCTCTGGCACTCAGTTGAGCGTGTGTGTATGTGTGTGTGTGTGTGTGTGTGTGTGAGAAAGAGAGAGAGAGAGTGTGTGTGTGTGAGGGAACAATGAAATAAAAATGTCAGGGCAGAGAAAGCTACCTCAGCCCTTGCCTTAGGAAAGGTCCCACTCCAGTCCTTTTATGATTCAATTCTATTTTTTTTTTTCCTGTCCCCGATGCCTATGAATTTGCCTACTGGATCCTTACAAAGAAACTTCTCTTTATTTAAGATAGCTGAAGTTGAATTCCTGTTCCTTCATAACCAAAAGCTCTGTGACTAAGACAGTGAGCAATATAAATCTGGGTTGTATGGGTTCTCTTTCACTGGTCCCCGAATCTCCCAAATCTGACCACTATCAGTCAGAGGGGAATCTACAGATGATGGTGATATGGTATTGCTTAATGAAAAGGGAGGAAAAAAAGATGTCTTCACTAATGGAACCAGCTGAAGAAGCAGTATAGGGTTTAAAATAAAAGGAAGTGGCAAGCACAGTCAGGTGGGCTCTGGGAAACCAAACTAACTCACAGAGTGATTCAAGGGTGAAGAGTAACAGGTTGTGACCAGGCCACAAGACCACTTGGAAACAGCCAACAGAGAAGCCTTAACTCATATTTAACTTTCTTATTAAATTTATTATTTATTATTATAGTCAAAAAGCCCTAAAACATGTTGGATTTTTTTGTGTTATCTGTTTTGTTTTCTAAACAAATTAAAGGTTATAAAGAACAGTTTTGCCTTCTGGTATAATGTAAACTCTATTAGAACAGAAAAACAACTGAAGTTTTGTTTGAATCCCATGATAGCCAGCATTGGCCTTAAAGAGCCCCTGTGTAGTCTGTCTTGCTCCTGATTGAGAATGGGCTCCAAACCAGGATCTGAATTACTGCAATGCCCAGAGGGACCAGGCAAATCAAATTAAACATAGCATCATGAAGATCTAAAATTGTACTAGGGAAAGAAAAAAAGATTTAAAACATAATTAGTTTCTCTAGTGGTTTCTTTTCTTATTAATTCAAAGTTATGTAACAAAAAGTTTCAGAAAAGTTTTGCTTTTAAAAAGAAGTAACAGAAATGTTATCAAATAATCTGAATTTTTTCAAATAATTGAATAATCCCTACCTTCCAGTTGCCCATACCAGAGGAGGCTGACATATAAACCTGTGATCATAATGCCTGAAGGACCACACACACAGTACATGGGAGGATGGAGGGCGGAGATGAGGCACAATGCATAGGTATATACATCTACATGCTCATAATACTTGAGTCTTGAAATTACCATCCAACATGTTTTAAAGATTTATTTGTTTTAGAGAAAGAGAGAGAGAACATGCATGAGCATGCATGAGTAGGGGGAGGGGAAGAGGGAGAGAATCTTCAAGCACATTCCCTGCTGAGCACAGAGCCCCATGCAGGGTGGGATCTCACAACCCATGAGATCATGACCTGAGCCAAAACCAAGAGTCGGACACTTAACCACCCAGGCTCCAGTTTCTGACCTGTTTTAAACAAAATGGTGGGAACTTGGCATTCATTTTGATTACCAAACTTATTATTATTCAACACAATTAAAGGTTACAAGAGGAAACTATAGTTAACAATGATATTCAGGAGTAGCATGTCCTGATTTTTTTTTAATTTTATTTATTTATTTGACAGAGATAGAGACAGCCAGTGAGAGGGGGAACACAAGCAGGGGGAGTGGGAGAGGAAGAAGCAGGCTCACAGCAGAAGAGCCTGACGTGGGGCTCGATCCCACAATGCCGGGATCACGCCCTGAGCCGAAGGCAGATGCTTAACCACTGTGCCACCCAGGCGCCCCGTGATTTTCTGCCAAGAACTTCCAGTAAGCCCCAGATTCCTGTGGTTCTTGATTATGTTCCTGATTTTTTTTTTCATTTAAATCATATACAGTAAAAGAGGGCTCCTGATTATTTGGGGGCTGACTATCCAGTCTGCTGCCTCATTTTGGTCACCTAGGCTACCTAAAATATCACCTCATTCATTCAACCAAGTGAGGAAATAAGTGAGAAGATCAAACTATATGATAGTTTAGGAAGAAGAAGAGGCAGTTTGTTACATTTTCATACTAAAATCAGCTGCTATTACCAGAAACTAGATATCATTCATTCATCTCTAAAAAAAATAGGCACTGTGTGATTATTAATGTGCTGGCCCTGGGCTAAGTACTGGGTATTCAATGGCAGGCAAAACTGATAGAGTTCCCACCCTCAAGGAGCTCACTTCCTAATGCAGGAGCTAGATATTTATCAAGTAATCATAGATAAGAGTGATTTACATATGGCAATATAAGATCACTACATTAGGGGTGCCTGGGTGGCTCAGTCAATTAAGTGTCTGCCTTTGTCTTAGGTCATGATCTCAGGGTCCTGGGATCGAGCCCCACATTGGGCTCTCTGTTCAGAGGGGAGTCTGCTTCTCTCTATCACTCTCCCTCTATGCTTTCCCCTCTGTCCTCCTCTCTCTCTCTTAAATAAACAAAATCCTTAAAAAAAAAGGTCACCGCATTAAGTGCATTAAGTACTGTGATGGAAAAGCACAAAGTATTAAATGAGAGCACATAGTCAGAGGGTATGGCCTATTCTTGGCAAGTAGAGTCCAGAGAAAGCTCCCCTAGGGAAGCAGTATTTGAGCTGAGTTCTGAAGAATAAGTAGGCACTAACTAGAAGCCTATCTAGAATCATGTGCAAAACCTCCAACTATCACTACCTCCTCTTCTAAAAGCCATAGCTGGGAATGTATGTCCTTGGTACTCTGGACTGGACTGCATTGGTTAGGAATGGCCACCCCTTCCAATCAGTGTTCCAGAAGCCCACCCTTCATCTTGAGTCCTACTCAGTCCAAGAAGTGACCGATTATGACCTACCGACCCATTGTTCTTGTGCTGCTACTTTCTGGGCTCTGAGACAAACACAGAGGCTTGGGTCACAGGGCTGGGCCATCCAACACATACCAACTGTAGCCTCGGGAAGTAACAGAGGCAACAAGGGTGCCACTGAAATGTGGTGTCACTTCTGCTGCACCCAAACTATCTATGGAAAATGACATTTCTGGGGGTGTGTAGTGTTTTGTCCTCCCTGCATTCCTTCCTTCAAGAGAAGTCCTCTCCCTTCCTCCTTCCCCAGCTGACCACCCAACTCCCACCCTCAAGGTCAGGCACATGCCCAGACCTAGTCAGAACTCCAGCCTCAGGACACATGACAGAAAGTTTTCAGGGTCCACTGGGGGACTTTTGCTGTGCTACTAGGAGAAATGTACATGTTTCCTTTAGGATCTTAGGCTGTTGGGCCCAAGTAAGCCTAGAGTTACCTTGCTGCCATGTGGTAAAAGGCTGCACTCTATACAGAAGGAAAGTCAGGGACAGAGAAAACAGGTTCCTATCATAATCTGAGTACCTACCCAGATCTGCCTCTGCCTGACTTTTCAGTTATGGGAGCTGGCAAGTTCCTTTTTTATTTCAGCTAGCCTGCACTGGGTTTCTGTCACAGCCAAAGTAGCTTGAATAATGTACCTTTCCCATTGGCACTTATGTCCAAATTACCATAAATTGGCAGCCTCTGACCGTTATAGGGAAAGGATTCAGTGATTTCTAATTGGTCATTACTAACAAGGACACAGGAGGTTTGAAACAGCTGAGCACAGATTTTGAGAATGAGAAGACAAGGTCATGGTTGTACTTTTGAACGTGACGTTTTAAGTGTGCACATGCCTGTCTCACGACCTTTGACTATTCACTGACTGGAACCACAAGACAGACCAGATGAGAGAACAGGATTGACAATTGGTGCAAGATGCCAACAAGGTAATGGAAACCCAAGTTCCAATTTGAAGCAGCCTAAATCCACATTTCTCAAACACAAAGAGGAAAGGAATTGGCCTAATCAAGACCTTTAAAGGGGAAGAGAACCACAGAGCCATGACCATGAGCTGCTAGTCACGGAATTACTACAATATGTGCTCAGAAGCCCAGTGGTTTATGAAAAGACTGGTTTGTGCTTGGCTAAGGCACTTCTGTGCATTTTTATCTGAGTGTTTGGTAGCAGCAGGAGCCCATTATCCTTCGGCATTTTCTAGTTATAACATATCCCGGTTTCAGAAATATCAAGAAATTGGATTCCAGCTGCCAAGGGTTCTCTCCGGGAGATATTCGATCTCCAAGACAGAACTGTCTTTTTCTCTTTTTACCTTGGTGAGAGGGGGCATGCAGAACACCTCGGGTAAACTGCAGAGGCAAAGCCTCCTGTGAGCACAGTAACAATACTGCAGAGAGAAAGCCTTCGGCTAGAAGCTCAAGGAAAGGCAAGGGGAGGTGAACACTTAAACCAGTAGGTAATTTGATAACTACCTTGTTGTGGTTTAAGGCCTAGTGCTTTCAGGCATACCTTGTTATTATTACTGAAACTGCAACCATTTTAATGTTTCATGTGCTCCAAAGCAGAGGTCATTTCCCCGCTACTTTGTTGATGCTCTTCAAAAAAATCTCCCTGGTCTTTCTGCTCCTTTCTTAAGATTCCCTCTTTCTCTAAAAATGTAATTCTAATCTGGGAAAGATGCCCAGGATTTAGAGAATTTCTTTTCCTCTCTCACATTATGTTCACTCTACCTGGATATGGTTGAATCTATTGACCAGTTGGGCTTTTATGCTTTCCAGCCTTCACATTTTTGAGTGAATCTCTGGTAAAAAAAAATAATTCCTAAGCCCCACTTATAATTTTGCTTGCTCAATAAATATTTACTGCACACTTACTGTTGTAGGTGCTATAAATATAGAGTAAATAAATCAACAATGATCCTTACCTTCAACAAAGTGTACATTGTAGTGGAGGCAGAAACAATAAACAAATATCTTTGATGTTATCTTATAATAATAATAGCAATTGCATCTCTTGCTTATGGAAAAAATTTTTGCACCCAATTTTCTCTCATAATGTTCTGCTTTCAAAAGAAAAAACACCTACCTGCAGGTTATTACATTCTAAAATACTGCTTTTTGGGGTCTTTTTCATTTTCTTGTCTTAGCTTATACTTGCTAAGCCATAATATTGTTTTGTGGCAGTACAGATGCTTTTGAATTAGGGATCGGAAACTTTGAGTTCACATAATCTGTTGCTATCTCAAGAATAGAAAGGGAACTTCTTTCTAGGGTCAGACTGATGAGACCCTTGTAAGAATAATGATGATGTCACATGAATTATAGGCTTACTATGTGTCTGGCCCTGTTTGACACTTTTCTGTCATTGCTGCAAATTTTCACAATAACCCTGAGGAAGACACTAAGGCTTAACTAGGTTGAGTTGCCCAAAGTTCCATAGCTAGTGAGTTTGGAGCTGAGTTTCTTAGCTAGATCTGAACTAAAAATCTCAAGAGGAAAGTGGTATTTATAACATGAATTTATGAGAAGGAAAAAACACATTTTTTAAGATTTATTTATTTATTTATTTTATCCCGCCACCAATTTCTTGAGAGAGAGTGTCCACGGGGGAGGGGCAGAGGAAGACGGAGAGAGAAGGGAGGCGGGAGTTGGGTGGTCAGCTGGGGAAGGAGGAAGGGAGAGGACTTCTCTTAAAGGAAGGAAGGAATGCAGGGAGGACAAAACACTACACACCCCCAGAAATGACGTTTTCCATAGATGGTTTGGGTGCAGCAGAAGTGACACCACATTTCAGTGGCACCCTTGTTGCCTCTGTTACTTCCCGAGGCTACAGTTGGTATGTGTTGGATGGCCCAGTGTGACCCAAGCCTCTGTGTTTGTCTCAGAGCCCAGAAAGTAGCAGCACAAGAACAATGGGTCGGTAGGTCATAATCGGTCACTTCTTGGACTGAGTAGGACTCAAGATGAAGGGTGGGCTTCTGGAACACTGATTGGAAGGGGTGGCCATTCCTAACCAATGCAGTCCAGTCCAGAGTACCAAGGACATACATTCCCAGCTATGGCTTTTAGAAGAGGAGGTAGTGATAGTTGGAGGTTTTGCACATGATTCTAGATAGGCTTCTAGTTAGTGCCTACTTATTCTTCAGAACTCAGCTCAAATACTGCTTTCCACATCACGGGGCTCGATCTCATCACCCTGAAATCATGACCTGAGCCAAAATCAAGAGTCAGATACTTAACTTACAGCCACCCAGGCACCCCAGAAAAAAAAATTAAAGAATAGTCATATGCTTTCTGTAAAAATGAATTCAGAAGGTTTCAGTGAAAGGCAATGACCTATACCAAATACCAAGAACACTAACAGCTTGATACGATCACATTGCTCATATGGAAATGTTATGACCTAACTCCCTATACACCTGCTTTTCTTTGTGAGAGGTTGGGGATATTGTTAATGTTTCCACATTAGTATTCTAAAGACTAACTGGAAAAAAGCAGTATAATATTTCTCAAAAAAAAAAAAAACCCAAACCCAAAACCAAACCAAACCAAAACAAAAATCATCAGGTTGATTATCTCCTCCTTTGGACATAATCTTTTCCTCAGGTGATCTCTTTGCAATGGAACATTATCATTCTTCTATACAGAAGAAAGAAGTGAAAAATGGGGAGAAAATACTCATCATTGGCAATTCCATGGAAAAACACAGGATATATATTGTTGTGGTCCTATGAACTTGTGGATTGAGTTTCCTCCACATAAGCTTACATCACAGCCCCATTTCTGACACAATTAGTAAACTGATTTAGCCTCCATCATAATCTTTTGGGCCAAATGTTTTTAATTGGGATGTTATAAGGTCTCCTGTTCATGACAATTGGGAAATGGACTTAGTATAGAACATTGTTAAACACTAATTAACCCAGTATTTATTCTAGCAACCCCAACAAATGTATATGCTTATATGAACACACTTCTTTGCAGTTGTAATATTTTGTATATATCTTTAATACTATCTTCCCAAGGGCGCCTGGGTGGCACAGCGGTTAAGGGTCTGCCTTCGGCCCAGGGCGTGATCCCGGGGTCCTGGGATCGAGTCCCACATCAGGCTCCTCCGCTATGAGCCTGCTTCTTCATCTCTCACTCCCCCTGCTTGTGTTCCCTCTCTCACTGGCTGTCTCTATCTCTGTCAAATAAATAAATAAAATCTTTAAAAAAAAAAATACTATCTTCCCAAATAGACAGTGATGGGAGAGGGGGAAGTCATATCTTAATATTTGAGGCTTTGAATACATGGAGTGTCCTAACTACTGACTATTTCTTGCTCTTCCAATGACCCTATAGTAAGCTGCATGAGCTCTTCAGAGAAGGGGTTGTTTGTTTGTTTTTCCTATTTGAGGCTCTATGCTTAGTAGTCTCATAGGTCAAGAATATGTAAAAATGTTAATCAAGGAATTTACAATAAGTATTTCAGAACTACAGCAGAATCAACAGCATGATACTGAATTGATACCTTGAAAGAACAAAATCCACCAGCACCAAGTATAATATGTAAGACTAGCCCATTTCTAGTCTAGGTAACCTAATCTTTAATGCTGAATAAAACCACCAATTTAGTCCTAATATGAAACAGAAATCATTAAACAAGCAGGAGAGAGTGGTTGCCTGAGAATTTCCAGGCTATTGCTATAATAAATCACTATAGAAAGCACTTATTTTCAAAAAACAGCTTTAAAATTGATTTTAATGATTAGCTACATATAATTAAATACCAAGAATATTTTCATTACTTAAAAGACAAAGCCTTGAGGTTATTTGTTATTTGTCAATTATACACCCTGAAGCAATTCATTTTTGACCTGCTTCTTTGCTAGAGTTTACTACATCATTAAGAGAAAAGTCATTTTCAAAACTTTTATTGCAAGTATAACTTTTGAAGTATTGTGAGACTTTCAGACAAAAGAGAAGCAAAGGGAAAGTTGCATTCACAACATTTAAAAACACACTTGGGGGGGAGCCTGGGTGGCTCAGTAGGTTAAGTGTCTGCCTTAGGCTCAGGTCATGATCCCAGGGTCCTGGGATGGAGCCCCACATCAGGCTTCCTGCTCAGCGGGAGCCTGCTTCTCCCTCTGCCCCTTACCCTGCTTGTTCTCTCTCTCGCTCGCTCGCTCTCGCTCTCTTGCTCTTTCTCTCTCTCAAATAAATAAATAAGAAATCTTCAGAAAAAACACACTTGAGTATATAGCAAACCAATCTAGAAGAGTATTTTTTAAGTAATGTATCTTGCTTGAGTTTCCTGCAGAGTATCCACAGATGACAACTGTAATTCAATAGTAAGTTGGCAGATTTTCGCTACTGGGGAAATGCATCTTTCTATTCCAGAATGTCTCATCAAGCAGCAAGAATTTGGCCAGGACTCTCAGACAGTGCTACCACATGGAGTCAGTACAGCGCACTGCATCCTGTGACAAGCAGCCGAGGGCCCAGCCTGTGCTCCTCTTGCACTCTGCTTATCTCAACCTTGGACTTAGCTCGTTGTCCTAGACTTTCTGTTTCCGGTCTGCCTCACCACTAATGCCACATGAGTTCCGAAGGGCAGGAAGGCGTCATGCCTCACGACTCTGTATCTCAGCTTCCAGCTCAGTGCTGACACCTGCTAGGTACTCCACAAATGTTTGCCAGCAAAAGAATGCAAGCATGCTTAATTGGTCAGATAGGAGGAGTAGCTTTTTTTCTATAATATACTAGAATTTCATTGTCATTTTTTTGTGTGAAAAGTGTGGACTTTGTTGCATTTTTTTTTAAAGATTTTATTTATTTGACAGAGAGAGACACAGCGAGAGAGGGAACACAAGCGGGGGAGTGGGAGATGGGGAAGCAGGCTTCCTGCTGAGCAGGGAGCCCAATGTGATGCGGGGCTCAATCCCAGGACTCTGGGATCATGACCTGAGCCGAAGGCAGTCGCTTAACCCACTGAGCCACCCAGGTGCCCCTACTTTTTTGCATTTTTAATGGAAGTTACATGTATAAAATAATTAAGATAATCAGTTTCCAATATTATGACATAAAGTACCTTATCCCCGATAATTAGAAGAGATTACACATTGGTTTTCTTGCCCAAGTACCCCATTTATGAATCTCCATTAACAATAAACTAACCATTACATTTACAGGCTACTGAGTAGTATATCCTTGGGTCAATAAGAAAATAGATTGGGGCGCCTGGGTGGCTCATTCAGTTAAGCACCTGCCTTCGGCTCAGGTCATGATCCCAGTCCTGGGATGGAGCCCCATGTCTGGCTCCCTGCTCAGTGGGGAGTCTGCTTCTCCCTCTAACTCTCCCTCTGTGCTCTCCCTGTCTCTAATAAATAAATAAATAAATAAATAAATAAATAAATACATGAAATTTTTAAAAGATGCTCTATTTTACAGGGAAAAAAAGAAGAAGAAGAAAGTAGATTAAACTTAGTAAAATAATATGCCCCTTAGAACCAACATTTCTCTAACTGTATCAAGAAATCACAAACCATCTTTCAAAAATGGCAGGGGCAAGAATAATACCCCTAAACCATACCATTCTGCATATTGTAACAGTAAAGTATTAATCAGATATTAGAAAACTCCCTTACAAGCATGAAATTTATTCCAAATAGACATTTGCTAAATTCATATACCGTGAATCTCAAAGCACTCTCTAATCACCTAACCATATCCTGTTTAAGTGTGCACTTGGCCCCTGGACTTCAGTCAGGCACTTTCAGATTACTATTAGCTGTACAAGGCCACCAGGTGCCAAATGTTAAGTTATCATTCAGAGATAAATGATACTTGAGTGCCCTAAATAAGTTCATACCTCTAAAAATGCTTACTGGACCAGGAGACTACTTCGCCAGCGTGTCTGGTTGTCAACGTATCTTTGCCCAAGTCAACAAGAATTAATCTCTAGGGCCTCCTTTTCCAAGGAAGTAAATCTCTAGGTTCTCCACATTGGCTGCACAATCGAATAAGCTAGTAAGCTTGAAAAAAATACCAATGTCTGGATCTCACCTCCAGAGATTCTGATTTAACTGGTCTAGGGTGTGGCCTGGACATCAGGACTTTTTCAAGCTCAAAGTGATTCTAATGTGCAATGAGGTTGAGAAACATTACTTTAGGGCCTCTATTCTCAAAGAAAATTTAGAGGGGCACAGGTTAAATGCACCCCTTCTTCCTGCATTCTCCCACATCTACAGCTTTGAGTCCTTTCTACCCCAGATTCTGTTCCCCTGCCCTTCCTGCCACCATGGTTTTTTTCCACAACGCTGCTTAAGACTTTTCACGTTACCTGGATTTCAAGCAACTTCCCCAGTGCAGGTGGAAAACATTCACTAAGTAGATGTAGAAGCTGAGATTGAAAAAGAGTTGCTTCAAATTCTACAGAAGAAATGCCATCCGGAACAGCCTACATTCACTTCCTGTGTATACTCATTTCTTAACACACAATTGCCCAGTTGCGAGTCATGCCTCTATAACAAAGTATCACCAAGTTCTAGTGATTCTAACTCCTTAATCTCTCTCATGTCAATCTCTTCCTTGCCTTCCATGTTACATTGCTTTAGTTCAGGCTACACCAGCATTTCTCATATAAAAGCAGTTCATTGGCCTTCAAACTGTTCTTTCTTTGTAATTCGGCTAATCTCCCTTCAAACCATTCTCCACACTGCAGGGTGCTGTTTTCAAAAGCAAATCTGATATTACTACTCCTTGGCTTAATAATAATAATATTCCATTTCTTTTAGAATCAAATCCATACTTGCCAAACTCTTCTTATACCATTTGCAGTTCCTCCAAGCATGTCACATGATCTCGTGCCTCTCTGTACTTGCATAGACTCCTACTACATTTTCAGAATTCATTTGAGAGATCACTTCTTTGCTACCCAGTCTGAACTACATGCTTAGCTAGGTGTATTCACACAGCATCCCATACTTACATCTGTCAATAATACCTAACACATAGCATTATGATTTTCATTATAATGGACATCAAGCTTATTCAGAGTGGGAGCTACATCTTTTGTCTCTTTGTACTTTAGGGCTTATAAAGGGATCTGATATACAGTAAGTATTCAGTAAATGTTTCAGTAAATGAATACCCTGTCATTTTACATGTCCATGCTTTGTATGTACCATTACCCTTCCCTGGCTACCTCCAATCTCTGCTCACGATATTAACATCTCCATTGAAACCCAGCTGAAGAATCTTCCTCTGTAAAGCGTGGACTTGGTTTCTGAGGCCATGTTGATCATACCCACCTTTTAGCCACCATTATATCTTGTATATACTTCTAATTATAGTAACTACCACTCCATGCTGAAGTTACCTGTCCTTGTGTCTATCTCCCTTTACTAGATTGTATGCTTCTTAGTGGCAGCAACCTATTTAATTTACCTTTGTATCCAAAGCACTTGTTACATAATAGGCAATGAGCGATCAAGCTTTAATTTTCGTCCCCCTCTAATCCTTGTTTAATGTGACTGCCAGAATGTTCTAAAACAAAATTGAGGTTATGTCTGTCCCCAGCTTAAAAACTTTCAGTAATTTACTTTATCTATAGCAGTCTTTCCCAAAGAACAGCATCTGTACTCCTGGTAGTACACATGACGATTTTCAGATGTCACGCAATTTTCTTTTGATTTTAATGGCTAAGTGTTTTGTGTTAGAAAAGAATGAAACCTACCAAATGAATGATTCTGTGTATAATTTTGCTTATGACATGTAAGATTTTTTTAAGTTCATAATTTAAGAAAAATATTTAGCAAATAATAGTACAGAGAGTAATCATACGACAAAAGTCAAAAAGTCAATAATTTTTGGGAAACCCTGTGTATGAGATTAAGAACTAAATCTAGCATACAGATCCTTTACATCAGGCCCTGATTACCTTTCCAGTCTCGTCTCCCTCCAGCTGCCATCAGCATGACATACCATGTTACCAAATACAGGTTTCCATATCTTACTCCTCTCCCCCTTCCAGTCTTTTCTCAATGCAGCAGCCAGAAGAATGTTGCTAAAGGGTAAGTCAAATCAGGTCATTACTCCAATCAAAACTCTCCAATCAGAATGCTTTTATTTCCAGGAGATGCATACTAAACTATAAGATGTATATAAATTATAAGATGTATGAAGTGCCACTCTATCTGCAACTTAACCTTGAAATACTTAAGAGAACAAAACACACACATACACAGATACAGACAAAGCCAATATGACAAAATGTTAACAACTGTTGAATCTAAGGAGTGGGTATATGGATTTTCTGTATTTTTCTTTCTTGTGTGTGTGTGTGTGTGCGTATTTGAAATTTTGTATAATAAAAAGTGTGAGGAGGGGCGCCTGGGTGGCACAGCGGTTAAGCGTCTGCCTTCGGCTCAGGGCGTGATCCCGGCGTTATGGGATCGAGCCCCACATCAGGCTCTTCCGCTATGAGCCTGCTTCTTCCTCTCCCACTCCCCCTGATTGTGTTCCCTCTCTCGCTGGCTGTCTCTATCTCTGTCGAATAAATAAATAAAATCTTTAAAAAAAAAAAAAGTGTGAGGAAAAACAAAATGGCTTGATGTATAAATAGAAAGATGGATACATTAATCAATATGTGATAAAACCAATATAGTTAGATATAAATAGTCAAATCTAGCTGGTGAATATACAAGTCTTTCCTATACATCTTTTTCAACTTTTTTGTATATTTGAAAATGAAAATGTTCATAATAAAATGGGGGTAGGGGTGTAAGAAAAACTTTAAAAAATAAATCCTTGGCTATGTAGAAAACCTAGAAGGATCAACAACAAAAACCTCCTGAAACTCATGAGCAATTATAGCAAGGTTGTAGGATACAAGGCTAGTATTCAAAATTCAGTTGCTTTCCTATGTATCAGTGATAAACAAGTGGAATTTGGAATTAAAAACATTACACCATTTATATTACCATCCTAAAAATTAAGGACTTTATAGATAAAACAAAGTATGTATAAGATCTATATGAGGATGGGGCACCTGGGTGGCTCAGTCATTAAGTGTCTGCTTCTGGCTCAGGTCATGATCCCAGTGTTCTGGGATCAAGCCCTGCACTGGGATCCCTGCTCAGCGGGAAGCCTGCTTCTCCCTCTCCTACTCTCCCTGCTTGTGTTCCCTCTCTCGCTGCCTCTCTCTCTGCCAAATAAATAAATAAAATCTAAAAAAAAAAAATCTATATGAGGAAAACTACAAAACCCTGATGGAAGAAATACAAAATGAACTATAAATGGAAAGATATTCCATGTTCATGGATAGGAAGAGTCAATATTGTTAAGATGTCAGCTCTTCCTAACTTGATTTATAGATTTAACACAATCCGAATCAAAATCCCAGCAGATTATTTTGTGGATATCAACAAACCGATTCCAAATTTTATATGGAAAGGCAAAAGATAAAAAACAGCCAACACAATACTGAAGAAGAACAAAGCCAGTGGGCTGACATTACCTGACATCAAGACTTACTATAGGATCGCCTGGGTGGCTCAGTCGGTAAAACATCTGACTTCAGCTCAGCTCATGAACTCAGGGTCCTGGGATCAAGTACTGCATCAGGCTTCCCATTCAGTGGGGGAGTCTGCTTGTCCCTTTCCCTCTCCCTCTGCCCCTCCCCCTGCTTGTGTTCTCTCTGTCTCTCTCTCAAATAAATAAAATCTTTTTAAAATAAAAAGACTTACTATAAAGCTACAAAATAGAGATAGTATGGTATTGGCAAAAGAACAAATAGATCAATAGAATGCAATGGAGAGGCCAGAAATAGATCCACATAAATATAATCAGCTAATCTTTGACGAAGGCACAAAGGCATTACAATGCAGAAAAAAAGTAGTCTTTTCAACACATGGTACTGGAATAACTGGACATTTACATGCAACATCTAGACACAGACCTTACACCTTTGCAAAAATTAACTCACGATAGATCACGGACCTAAATATAAAATGCAAAATTATAAAACTCCTAGAAGATAACACAGGAGAAAATCTGGGTGACTTGGGTATAGTGATGATTTTTTAGATACAACAGCAAAGGCATAATCTATGAAAGAAATAATTGATAAACTGGACTTCATTAAAATTAAAAATTTCTGCTCTGCCAAAGACAATGTCAAGAGAATGAGAAGACAAACTACAGACGGGGAGAAAATATTTGCAAAAGGCATATCTGATAAAGGATTGTTATCCAAAATATGCAAAGAAATCTTAAAACTCAACAAGAAAACGAACAACTTGATTAAAAAATGGGCAAAAGACCTGAATAGACACCTCACCAAAGACATACAAATGGCAAATAAGCATATGAAAAGATGTTCCACCTCATAAGGCATTAGGAAGCTGCAAATTAAAATGAGATACACGTCTATTAAAATGGCTAAAGTCCAAAACACTGACAACACCAAATGCTGGTGAGGATGTAGAGGAATAAGAACTCTTTATTTCTTTGCTGATGGGAATTCAAAATGGTACAGCCACTTTTGAAAACAGTTTGGCAGTTTCTTACAACACTAAACATACTCTTATCCTACAATTCAGCAATTGTGCTCTTTGGTATTTATGCAAAGGAAAAAACCTATATCCCCACAAAAACCTGCATTTGGTTGTTTAAACAGCTTTATTCATAATTGCCAAAATTTGGAAGCAACCAAGATGTCTTTCCATGGATGAATAGATAAATAAATTATACACCCAGACAATGAAATATTAATCAATACTAAAAAGAAATAAGTTATCAAGCCATGAAAAGACATGGAAGAAATATAAATGCATATTACTAAGTGAAAGAAACCTATCTAAAGGCTGCAAACTATATAATTCCAACTATCTGACATCCTGAGAAAGGCAAATCATGGAGACAGTAAAAAGATCACTTGTTGGGTTTAGAGGGAAGGGTGGGATGAATAGGTGGAGCACATAGGATTTTTAGGGCAGTAAAACTATTTTCTATGACACCGTAATGGTGGATACGTCATTACACATTCGTCAAAACCCACAGAATGTACATACAACACCAAGAGTGAACCCAAATGTAAACCATGGACTTTGGGTGATAATGATATGTCAGTGTAGCTTCATTGATTGTAACCAGTGTACCCGTCTGGGAAGAGGGGTATGTTGCTATGGGGGAGGCTGTAGCTGGTGGAGGACAGAGAATATAGAGGAGCTCTGTACTTTCTGCTCAATTTTCTAAAACTGCTCTAAAAAATAAAGCAAATAAGGGCACCTGGGTGGCTCAGTCGGTTGAGCGACCAACTCTAAGTTTCAGCTCAGGTCATGATCCTCAGGGTCATGATCTCAGGGTTGTGAGATCAGGCTCTGCACTCAATGTGAGTCTGCTTGAGATTCTTTCTCCCTCCTTTTCCCTCCCCCTTTGCTCCTCCCATTGCTTGCATGTGCTCTCTCTCAAATAAATAAATAAATAAATAAATAAATAAATAAAATCTTTAAAAATAATAATAAAGGAAATAAATAAAAAATAAATAATCTTCAACTGCCTCACTACCACCATTTATCTCACAGTGAAACCAAAGTAACAAAGCAGGGCTGCAAGGACCTACAAGACCTGGCCTCCCTCATGCTTACTTCTTCTTTGTGAGATCTAGAAAGCAGCATGGTATCCCTCTATTCTTTTACACTTGCTGTGTTTTCTGCCAGGAACACCCTTCCCCCCAGAGACCCCCCATGGTGTCCTCCCAACTCCCTGCATTTATTCAAATGTCACCTCCTGGGACCATCCATCCCTCTAAAAATGCAGCTTTCCCCAACCTTTCTTATTCCCCGTCTTGTTTTATTTTTCACCAAAAAACTTATCACCAGCTAACATACTATGTATTTTACTTAATTTTTGGTCTGCCCGTCTCCCATTAGAACTAAGTCTAGGAGGACAGAGATCACTGTTGATTTGTTCACTGCTGTTCGCTACCCTATCACAGAGCATAGGACATGGTAGGCTCTCAATGACTTTGTTGAGTGAATAAATAAATAGCTTATTAAGAGTTCTCTCGTGCTTCCAGACATTTTCCATGCTGTTTTCTTTGCCTGGAATGATGGTCCTCAGTGTCGAGTAGGAGAAATCCAACTCAACCTCCAAAACTCAGCTCAGGAACCCCCTCTTCTCAGAGGTACTCCCCACTCCAGGGAGACTGAAGCAGGAATCTCTTCTCTGTATTACCACAGTGTGCCATTTTATGTTTCTGGTAGAGCCCTTATCACAGTATCTTATAATCTGTGGGGCTCCTTGGAGGCTCCTTATTCATCTTGTATCCCTAGCACCTTTAAACCTGCCAGATAATAGCATGCCCTCAGACACATTTGTGAATAAATGACTTAGATAAAAAGATAAAAACAATCAATATGTAGTTTAGTGTGACTTATATAGACATTTGTAGTATCCTTTAAAGAACACCCTTAAAGATACTCCTATGAAAATTTCTTTGACATTAATACTCTCTGTTATAGCTTACTCAAGATCTGAGAATTCATGACTAATAATATCCAAAGTCCAAGATAATTGCCTAGTAATCAATGTAAAAGGCTGAGTTCGCTTTCACATTTTCTTTACATTATTTCAAAGGCATTTTTACTCTACCTTTTATCTGAGTTTCCATATCCATACTCTTTTAGCTTACAGAGTATCATCATGGGAGCTAAAGACTGAGCAGGTCTTGTAAACAAAGCATTGATGCCAAGAACCATTGAGGAAAGGGGTGACCTGAAAAAGACAAAGATAGCACAAGTCTGTGTCACACAGTGTGTGTGTGTGTGTGTGTGTGTGTGTACACACATATGTATATCAAGGACCTTTTTGTCAATTAAGTCCTCCTTGACTCTAACCAGACAATAATAGAAATAGTGTAGTAGTTATAGAATATTAACCTTTCAGTGATAGTGGTTAGAGAGCTAGAAGAACCAAACGCTTTCAATGAAGAAGCAGATCAAAGAGAGACCCAGCTATACTCTTAAATGCATGATAAGTGAGAGTTGTATGTGCCCTGACCTGTGTTAAGTCATTTAAACCCCACAACAGGGGTGCCTGGCTGGCTCAGTCCCTGAGTTCAAGCCCCACATTGGGTGGAAGCCCACTTAAAAAAAAATTGTAAAACCCTTAACAATCCTATGAGGAAGACATTGTCACTCCTATTTTAGAGATAGGAGAATAGATGAACTTGTCCACAGTCACACAGCTAGTAAGTAGTAGAGCTGGGATTCACACTTAAGTTTCTCAGCCCAGGTTTCAATAAGGGTTACTTAAATGTGTTCTAAGTAAGAATTCTGCCATATCATTTTTGATTTAGAAATCAATAAATCCAGTGCATTGACTGAGTAAACGGAAATCTTGTCATATTTCCATGAATGGTGAAAACCTTTTTTTTTTTAAAGATTTATTTGAGAGAGAGCGATACAGCAAGAGAGGGAACACGAGCAGGGGGAGTGGGAGAGGGAGAAGCAGACCCCCGACTGAGCAGGGACCCTGATGTTGGGCTTGATCCCAGGACCCCAGGATCATGACCTGGGCCTAAGGCAGACGCTTTACTGCCTGAGCCACCCAGGTGCCTATGGTGGAAACCTTGCAACCAAAGAGGAGAAAGAGAAGAAAAAGCAAGAAAAGGGGGAGGAGGAGAAAGAAAAAGAAAGGGAAGAAAGGTGAGACAAGAGAATTGGAGGAAGTCTGATTTGATGGGAAAAACTTGGGTTTCACTCCCAGTCCTTTAATCTGATGGTTATATTACCTTGGGAAAGTTAACCCCTCTTATAGTCTTAGTTTCTTGAAAATGAGGATTATTATGGTTGTATGCTAGTATAATATTGTAATACAATTGCTGTCTGTCTCCCCAACTAGGCTGTCAGTGCCACAAGGGTAAGGGCTACATCTGTTTTGGTTCATTGTATTAAGTTCTCTCTTTGTTTTTTAAGATTTTATTCATTTATTTGACAGAGAGAGAGAGAGGGAGAGAGCACAAGCAGGGGGAGTGGCAGGCAGAGGGAGAAGGAGAAGCAGGCTCCCAGCTGATCAGGGAGCCCAGTGCAGGGCTCAATCCCAGGACCCTGGGATCATGACCTGAGCCTAAGGCAGACGCTTAACCAACATAGCCACCCAGGTGTCCCCATTGTATCAAGTTCTTTTTTTATATAATAATATTTTTTTATTATATTATGTTCATCACCATACAGTACATCCCTAGTTTTTGATGTAAAGTTTGATGATTCATTAGTTACATATAACACCCAGTGCACCATGCAATACGTGCCCTCCTTACTACCCATCACCAGCCTATCCCATTCCCCCACCCCCCTCCCCTCTGAAGCCCTCAGTGTGTTTCTCAGAGTCCATAGTCTCTCATGCTTCATTCCCCCTTCTGATTTCCCCCGCTTTTTTTTTTTTAAAGATTTATTTATTTATATTTATTTGACAGAGATAGAGACAGCCAGCGAGAGAGGGAACACAAGCAGGGGGAGTGGGAGAGGAAGAAGCAGGCTCATAGCAGAGGAGCCTGATGTGGGGCTCGATCCCATAACGCTGGGATCACGCCCTGAGCCGAAGGCAGACGCTTAACCGCTGCGCCACCCAGGCGCCCCTCCCCCGCTTTCTTTATCCCTTTCTTCCCCTACCGATCTTCCTAGTTCTTATGTTCCATAGATGAAAGAAACCATATGATAATTGTCTTTCTCTGCTTGGCTTATTTCAGTTAGCATTATCTCCTCCAGTGCCTTTGAAAGAATTAGTAAAATAGACAAACCACTGGCAAGACTTATCCAAAAGAATAGAGAAAGGACCCAAATTAATAAAATTATGAATGAAAAGGGAGAGGTCACAACCAATACCAATAAAATAGGAAGGATTATTAGAAACTTTTATCAACAGCTTTATGCCAATAAATTAAGCAATCTGGAAGAGATGGAGGCCTTCCTGGAAACCTATAAATT
>NC_048227.1:21717162-21718843 GCF_002007445.2 Ailuropoda melanoleuca
TTTAAAAAATAGAAACAGAAGGAAAGCTACCAAACTCATTCTATGAGGCCAATATTACCTTGATCCCCAAACCAGGCAAAGACCCCATCAAAAAGGAGAATTACAGACCAATTTCCCTAATGAATATGGACACCAAAATTCTCAACAAAATCCTTGCCAATAGGATCCAACAGTACATTAAAAGGATTATCCATCATGACCAAGTGGGATTCATCCCTGGGATGCAAGGGTGGTTCAACATTCGCAAATCTATCATTGTGATAGATTATAACAACAAGAAAAAAGCCAAAAATCATATGATTCTCTCAATAGATGCAGAAAAAGCATTTGACAAAATATATCATCCTTTCCTGATTAAAACCCTTCAGAGTGTAGGGATAGAGGGTACATTCCTTAATCTCATAAAAACCATCTATGAAAAGCCTACAGCAAATAACATTCTCAATGGGGAAAAGCTGGAAGCCTTTCCCTTAAGATCAGGAACACGACAAGGATGCCCACTCTCCCATTATTATTCAGCATAGTACTAGAAGTCCTTGCAACAGCAATCAGACAACAAAAAGGGATAAAAGGTATCCAAATAGGCAAAGAAGAAGTCAAACTGTCTCTCTTCGCAGATGACATGATACTCTATATGGAAAACCCAAAAGACTCCACCCCCAAACTACTAGAAGTTATAGAGCAATTCAGTAATGTGGCAGGATACAAAATCAATGCTCAGAAATCAATTGCATTTCCATTGTATCAAGTTCTTATCTGACTTGATCAGGACAGTCAACATTCCGCTAGAGCAAAAAAATCCTTTTTAGAAGAAAAGATGTTAACTATTCTGTTTTAGGTGAAATGTACTCATTCATTGATCTTTTCTGTGGGTTTTTCCTTTGAGTATGGGCCCACGGGCAAAAGTACTGTTCCACCTTTCTTCCAAGGACAGTATCCATATTACATGATCTACAGTTTATACTACCAGTTAGAGAACCTAAACTTGTTTACAAGGCAATCTGAGGACACAATAGCTTTAGGTTTTTATGACTTTCCCCTAAGGCATTTATAGTTCTCATCACATCAGATCTGACAGTATTTTTTTTGCATCTTACCTTTGTCAAATCTTCATAAAGCATTCAATTTAGTTTTCATAGAAATAACTTTCATCTCACCCTTATAGTTCCTAAGTAATTGAATACGGTCGTAATAACAATTGCAGCTGACATTAACAGATTTGAAACAAAAACTACTAACTCTTGGTAAGGATACAGCTTATGCCAGCAGGAAAGCTCAGCTATCCTCCAGAGTAGCCACTTGTCAAAAGCATATAGCAGGCCACAGTCATAAGACAGTATGTTTTAGGAGCGCCTGGCTGGCTCAGTTGGTGGAGAATACAACTCTTGATCTCAGGGTTGTGAGTTTGAGCCCCATGTTGGGTGCAGAGATTACTTTAAAAATTAAAAATTAAATGGGTGCCTGGGTGGCTCAGTTGGTTAAGCGTCCGACTCCGGTCATGATCTCAGGGTTGTGAGATCAAGCCCTGCACTGGGCTGTGCACTCAATGTGAAGCCTACTAGGGATTCTTTCCCCCTCCCTCTTCCTCCCCCTCTGCTCACCAACCCCCACCCCCACCCCCCACTTGTGGCATGGCCTCCCTCTAAAATAAATAAATAAATAAATAAATAAATAAATAAAT
>NC_048227.1:21718866-21734102 GCF_002007445.2 Ailuropoda melanoleuca
AATAGAATCCAACAGTACATTAAAAGGATTATCCATCATGACCAAGTGGGATTCATCCCTGGGATGCAAGGGTGGTTCAACATTCGCAAATCTATCATTGTGATAGATTATAACAACAAGAAAAAAGCCAAAAATCATATGATTCTCTCAATAGATGCAGAAAAAGCATTTGACAAAATATATCATCCTTTCCTGATTAAAACCCTTCAGAGTGTAGGGATAGAGGGTACATTCCTTAATCTCATAAAAACCATCTATGAAAAGCCTACAGCAAATATTATTCTCAATGGGGAAAAGCTGGAAGCCTTTCCCTTAAGATCAGGAACACGACAAGGATGCCCACTCTCCCATTATTATTCAGCATAGTACTAGAAGTCCTTGCAACAGCAATCAGACAACAAAAAGGGATAAAAGGTATCCAAATAGGCAAAGAAGAAGTCAAACTGTCTCTCTTCGCAGATGACATGATACTCTATATGGAAAACCCAAAAGACTCCACCCCCAAACTACTAGAAGTTATAGAGCAATTCAGTAATGTGGCAGGATACAAAATCAATGCTCAGAAATCAATTGCATTTCCATTGTATCAAGTTCTTATCTGACTTGATCAGGACAGTCAACATTCCGCTAGAGCAAAAAAATCCTTTTTAGAAGAAAAGATGTTAACTATTCTGTTTTAGGTGAAATGTACTCATTCATTGATCTTTTCTGTGGGTTTTTCCTTTGAGTATGGGCCCACGGGCAAAAGTACTGTTCCACCTTTCTTCCAAGGACAGTATCCATATTACATGATCTACAGTTTATACTACCAGTTAGAGAACCTAAACTTGTTTACAAGGCAATCTGAGGACACAATAGCTTTAGGTTTTTATGACTTTCCCCTAAGGCATTTATAGTTCTCATCACATCAGATCTGACAGTATTTTTTTTGCATCTTACCTTTGTCAAATCTTCATAAAGCATTCAATTTAGTTTTCATAGAAATAACTTTCATCTCACCCTTATAGTTCCTAAGTAATTGAATACGGTCGTAATAACAATTGCAGCTGACATTAACAGATTTGAAACAAAAACTACTAACTCTTGGTAAGGATACAGCTTATGCCAGCAGGAAAGCTCAGCTATCCTCCAGAGTAGCCACTTGTCAAAAGCATATAGCAGGCCACAGTCATAAGACAGTATGTTTTAGGAGCGCCTGGCTGGCTCAGTTGGTGGAGAATACAACTCTTGATCTCAGGGTTGTGAGTTTGAGCCCCATGTTGGGTGCAGAGATTACTTTAAAAATTAAAAATTAAATGGGTGCCTGGGTGGCTCAGTTGGTTAAGCGTCCGACTCCGGTCATGATCTCAGGGTTGTGAGATCAAGCCCTGCACTGGGCTGTGCACTCAATGTGAAGCCTACTAGGGATTCTTTCCCCCTCCCTCTTCCTCCCCCTCTGCTCACCATCCCCCACCCCCTCCCCCCACTTGTGGCAATGGCCTCCCTCTAAAATAAATAAATAAATAAATAAATAAATAAATAAATCTTTTTTAAAAATTGAAAAAAAGAGAGAATATGTTTCAGAGGGAATCTGTTACAAGGCCTCCTATACTGTATCTCCAGCATTTACCACAATGCCAGACACATTAGGAGGCAGTCAGTACATATTTACGGAGTAAATGATACCTACCACACAGGGCTGGGGTGAGACTTTAATGAGCAAAAGCCATATAATGCTTGTACACATTGGCATGTGGTAAATGTTGGTGCCCTTTTCTTTCCAACTGTTTGAGACATTTTATTTACTTGTTTCTAGTCTAATTCAAAAAGAATTTTAGAGAGGTGCCTGGGTGGCTCAGCCAGTTAAATGTCTATCTTCAGCTCAGGTCATGATCCTGGGGTCCTAGGATCAAGCCCCAGGTCCAGCTCCCCACTCAGCAGGGAGTCTGCTTCTCCCTCTGCCCCTCCCCCTGCTGCTGTGCTCTCTCTCTCTGGCAAATAAATAAATAAATAATTTTTTACAAAAAGAATTTGAGAGTTGTAAGAGGTTTACTGAAGTTTCTTCTTGTTAAATTACTCATTAAAAAAAAAGTGATCTGAGCCAGTCATTTTTCTAGACACTGGTGAAGACACGATCCTGCACTGTAAGGAGCTCACCATCTTACTTATCAACTCAAACATAACTTAGTAACAAAACCCTGAAGCAGGGGCGCCTGGGTGGCACAGTGGTTAAGCGTCTGCCTTCGGCTCAGGGCGTGATCCCGGCGTTATGGGATCGAGCCCCACATCGGGCTCCTCCGCTGGGAGCCTGCTTCTTCCTCTCCCACTCCCCCTGCTTGTGTTCCCTCTCTCGTTAGCTGTCTCTATCTCTGTCAAATAAATAAATAAAATCTTTAAAAAACAAAACAACCCTGAAACAGAAAAAGAATTATATAAAGAGGAAATCAAGCAGCTGGGTTGGCAAAGCTTTCCTCAATATAAATTTAATTAAAAAAAAGAGAGAGAGAGGCCGTGCAGTCTAAATGTTTCTACAGAGCTAATAAAGAATGTACCTGTGTTAAAATAACACATTCCTCTCTAATCTGTAAAATAGGGCACATGTCAGAAAACATTTACCAATCAACTGAATTTTATAGCTTAAAACCATACCAAAGAACAAAACCTCTCACCAGGAGCAGCTTATGGTTTTTCAAGTAAAAAAAAGATAAGGCGGACCTTTTTTTATTTTTAATTTTAATTCTTACAATGTCACAGAGCAAAGGCCACTGTGCCTTAACATCCAGTGTAATAAGGCATACTGCTAAAATAGAACATAAAGCTATCTGAGATTTCACTTTGGTTTCTGAGATCTAATCCTGTTGCAGCATTGGCTGTATGAACCTGAGGGATTAAAAAATGATGATGCCCTTCCAAAAGCAGGGGAAAGTTGCCCAGGGCAAACAATTATGAATATCCTATTATGTTCCGCTCTCTAATTCCCGATGATGCCTCTTATGATCGTCTCTTAGATACGTGATTTGTAGTGGCAATATAACAGGCAGACCCTGATAGGTCCCACCTCCCTGTGATATTCTTGTAGCTAATATTTGAATAAATGTACTTACTGCCAATTGAACTTCAGTAAATCTGCATCGACCATGTCAGCTAGTGGCAGGTTAAATAAGCAAAAAGAAGCTTGCACAATCACCCTAGAAGCAATTTAAAAATATACATATAAAATATGCATATGACTAAGAGGCACAGATTTTGTTTAAAAAACACCAAACATCAAATGAAAGTTGAAATTTTGTTTGTAAGGAAGAAAAATGAAATAATGTACAGTTGACTCTTGAACAACACCGGGTTTCAGAGTCCTGGCCCCCCAGGCAGTGGAAAATTCACATAGATCTTTTGCCTCCCCCAAAACTTAATTACAAAGAGCCTACTGTTGACTGGAAGCCCTACCGATATCATAAAACAGTTAACACATATTTTGTGTATTATATGTATTATATACTGTATTCTTACAATAAAGTAAGCTAGAAAAAAGAAAGTGTTAATAAGAAAATCATCATAGGGACACCTGGGTGGCTCAGTCTGTTAAGCTCAGGTCATGATCCCAGGGTCCTGGAATCAAGACCCACATCAGGCTCCCTGCTCCGCGTGGAGCCTGCTTCTCCCTCTCCTCTCCACTGTGCTCTCTATCTCTGTCTCTCTCTCAAATAAATAAATGAATAAAATTTTTAAAAATAAGAAAATCATCATAAGGAAGAGAAAATATATTTATAGTACTGTACTATATTTATCCAAAAAAGTCCTTCTATACGCGGATCCATGCTGTTCAAACTTGTGTCGTTTGAGGGTCTTCAGTACTATAAAGATATATTAGGCACACTCTACTATCCCCCCAAATATTATATATCTGTGAATATATAATTCTCTTTTAAAAAGTAAATAACTGCGCCTGAGCGGCTCAGTTGGTTAAGCGTCTGCTTTCATCTCAGGTCATGATCCTAGGGTCCTGGGATCAAGTGTCACATCTGGCTCCTTGCTCAGCAGGGAGCCTGCTTCTCCCTCTGCCTGCCACTCCCCCTGCTTGTGTGCTCTCTGTCTCTGTCTCTCTGTCAAGTAAATAAATAAAATCTTTTTTAAAAAATTAAATAAAAATAAATAAATATGAAATAACTATTTTTGCTTGGGATTTTAAAAAACTGTTTTTGTTTCTGTTTTTTAAGTTTTTATTTAAATTCCAGTGAGTTAATATAGTGTAATATAAGTTTCAGGTGCACAATTTAATGATTCAGCACTTCCATACAACACCTGGAGCTCATCACAACAAGTGCACTCCTTAATTCCCCTCACCTATTCAACTCCCCTCACAATCTCCCCCCAACCATCACTTTGTTTGCTATAGTTAAGTCTGTTTTTTAAAAACCGTTTTTATGTTTTTTCCTCATTCCCAAATGACTACCTTCTCATTTAATCTGATTAAATTATGGGCAGATTCTAAAGAACAAAACAGGCCAGGGAATTTGATCAGACATTTTTCTCTTGATATTAAGAATAGGATAAATTAAGAGCTATAAAAGAACATATAACATTTTAATTATGATAGAAGAATGAAAATAGGGGAATAAGTTTAAAAAAAGGCAAAAAATTTTCATTCTAAAAATCACTATAAAAATGTCATTTTAGGGGCACCTGGGTAGCGCAGTCGTTAAGCGTCTGGCTTCGGCTCAGGCGTGATCCCGGCATTCCAGGATTGAGTCCCACATTGGGCTCCTCTGCTGGGGGCCTGCTTCTTCCTCTCCCACTCCCCTGCTGTGTTCCCTCTCTTGCTGGCTGTCTCCCTGTCACATAAATAAATAAAATCTTTTTTTTTTAATGTCATTTCAGGGGCACCTGGGTGGCTCAGTTGTTGTGCATCTGCCTTCGGCTCAGGGCGTGTCCCAGGATCCTGGGATCGAGCCCCACATCGGGCTCCCTGCTCCGCTGGGAAGCCTGCTTCTTCCTCTCCCACTCGCCCTGCTTGTGTTCCCTCTCTCGCTGGCTGTCTCTCTCTCTTTCTGTCAAATAAATAAATAAAAATCTTTTTAAAAAAATGTCACTTTAGGGGGATGCCTGGCTGGCTCAGTCAGTAGAGCATGTAACATTTGATCTCACGGTTGTGACTTCAAGCCCCACATTGGGTGTAGAGTTTACTTAAAAAATAAAATCTTAAAAAAATGTCATTTTAAATATGATATAGGCAGGGCCACCATTATATACTTGCAGAAAAGTTACCTATGTGAGGTTCTAATGTCATGAAATTCTGCAGAGATTCAATCCTTTGAGTCATTCTACTCTCCCCTACCAATTTGTTCAAAATACAAATAAATCTTCATGAACATTTTCTCAAATTGTTCTGGCAGAGACCTGGGGTAAGATATTGATTTATCGACCCAAAACACATTTTCTAATGATCAACTATTTGTAGGAACTGTAGTAGATAAAGCGGCCACAGCAATAAGAGATAACCTCAATCCAGTGGAGGCCACAGGTAGTCACAGGCAGGGGGTAAATGCTCCAGCACAGATAAGCAGAGGGCATGGGAGTCATGTAGGAGGGACACCTAATCCAGATGAGGACATTACGGAGGCTTTTCAGAGAAGCACATCCCTGAGCTGCAGCCTTCAGAAACACCAGGAGAGAGGGGTGCCTGGGTGGCTCAGTTGTTAAGCATCTGCCTTCAGCTCAGGGCGTGATCCCAGAGTCCTGGGATCGAGCCCCACATCGGGCTCCCTGCTCTGCTGGAGCCTGCTTCTTCCTCTCCCACTCCCCCTGCTTGTGTTTCCTGTTTCACTGGCTGTCTCTCTCTCTGTCAAATGAATAAATAAAATCTTAAAAAAAAAAAAAAAAAACACCAGGAGAGAGCCAGACAGGAAATGGTGAAGAGCTTTCCAGGCACAGAATGCTGCATGTTGACATGAGGTATTTGAATCGGGAACTACAAAGTATTCCTGTTTGGTGTGGAGTACAATGAAACTGGAAGAGTAATAAAAAATGAGGATGAAGAAGTAAACAGGGACTATATAATAAAAGGCCTCATGTGTCATCATTTGGATTCTACCTTGAAAGCAATGAGAAGCCACGTAAGATTGTTAAGCAAAGGAATGACAAGTTCTTCTAGGAGCAGTGTGGACGAAGGGGTTGGAGGGACTGGAGGCTATAGACAAGGGGACCATCTGGGAGGCCATATATTACTCCATGTGAGAGATGATGAGGACCTGAGCTAAAGGAATGGCAATGGGAGCAGAGAAGGGATGGATTCAAGACATATTAGGAAAATAAAACTACTAATAAATTGATAGCATATTGAACATGGGAGACAAAGAAGAAAAAGAAGACAAAAGACAAAGTCACTGACTTGGATGCCTAGACAGACTGGAGAGCCATTCCCAAGATGGGGACAAAGGCAAAGAACATGTTTTGGGGGCAAGATCCTATTTGGCAGGAGCATTTACTAAGTGATGCATTTTAATAGGTTAAAAAGAGGAACTTTACTACAAAATCTAATGTATGAAATAACTTCAAAAAAGAAGCTGTGTGGGGCTTCTGGGTGGCTCAGTCAGTTAAGCGTCTGACTCTTGGTTTCAGCTCAGGTCATGAACTCAGGATCCTGAGAGCGAGCACCGTGTCAGGCTCTGTGCTGGGCATAGAGCCAGCTTAAGATTCTCTTTCTCCCTCTCCCTCTGCCCCTGCCCCCTCTAAGAAAAAAAAAAAAGCAGGGGTGCCTCGGTGGCTCAGTCGGTTAAGCATCTGCCTTCGGCTCAGGTCATGATGCCAGGTCATGATCCCAGGGTCCTTGGATCGAGTCCCACATCGAGCTCCTTGCTCAGCAAGGAGCCTGCCTCTCCCTCTGCCTGCTGCTCCCCCTGCTTATGTGCTCTCCTCTTTCTCTGACAAATAAATTAAAATCTTTTAAAATAAAAAAAGCAGCTGTGAACATTCAGACAGTTTGGCAGAAAGGTACACTGACTGCCTAGAAATGAATATTCAACACATTTCAGATCAAAAATGTTTCACTGCTTGAAAAGGTGAATGGCAAGACCTATTGTATTTTGGGGATTGGCACTGGCATTTACTTACAAGATAATAGTGAGATAAAGAGCCAAAAAGTAATAATATTGCTGTCCAAGAAATAACATGACAATGGAGGCTGTTCCTTCTAGGTAGAAAGAAATTAAGATAATTTTATAGTAACCAAACTTCCTCAGCCAGGACTGAGTGATAAGTACAAGGCACTGAAATGGAAACAGAGTGGCATAGTGTTAAGATGGAACACCATGAATTAGGCTTACTCTTGCTGATGACAAAATAAATGTTCTCAGCAAAAAAATAAATTTGCTTCTGAATTGTAGTATCAGTTGAAAAGCACAAGTAATACTGTCTATTGTGACTAGAAATGTTATTACTCACATATATCCATAAAAATTGATGAAGGATAATAATATTCCATAATAACAAAGAAACAGCTATTATTTCCTATAAAATGAACAAACCTGGAGACGGTTTCCTACATTTTTATTTTCACACTAATATGAAGAGAGTTTACTAAAACCAACCATATGAAAGAATCCATTGCTTAGCAACAATCAACATGGGGTGCCTGGGTGGCTCAGTCTGTTAAGTGTCTGGCTCTTGATTTCTGCTCAGGTCATGATCTCTGGGTCCTGGGATGGAGCCCAGCAATAGGCTCGGCACTCAGCAGGGAGTCTGCTTCCCTTCTCCCTTTGCCTCCCCACCCCCGCTCACACATTCTCTTTAAAATAAATAAATAAATCTTCAAAAAGAAAAAGAAACAATCAACATTGTTGTGACGTGAAAGGTCCCACTAAAATCTCATATAAATCCAGATTTTAAGATTTGGGGTTAAAACCCAGAATTCACCCAGCATACAGTATTTATTATTTATTGAATAAGTGAATATATATTTCACTATTCTTCTTACTGTAATATATCTGAAATGTACTTTTTATCCTAAAATCAAGTACCATAAACAATACTTTATGATTCTATCTACATTGCTTTGGGTTTTGTTTCTTGCCTAATCTTACATATTTTCATAATTCTAATAGGCACATGTTGAGAGCTCAGACTTAACATTTTTTTTCTGCATTTCAAGCTATCATTGAAAAAGTTCATTGTTCTAGAGTGAAAAGTTTGTGCTAAATACACATATGTACATTAACAAAGGTCAGAAGATATTCTTTGTTTTCCATTAAAAAGTACATTGTTTAGCCTTGAAAAGTTTTCATTAACCAAATGTACATATATTACAAGAGAATTTTGAATGATGTAAGTAGGATACAAATGTACTGTAATAAACAAAAGGGTTTTTTCCCCGACCAACTTTTTGGCTTACTTCTCTACTTTCAAGGAATAAGAGCTTATTTTCTGGATACTAAAGACAATGACTCAGTGACTGATGTGATCCAAGGCATTTCTTAGACTTTGGTAGAAGAAAATACATAGAGTACCCCAGCAAATACCATTCTAGTCCTCCATATAATAATAATATTGTAAAATTACACATGTCCACATATTGAAATGAAGCCTCTTGTGCTCAGTCTCTAATACACGAATATATAAAACACAAGAAATTATAGTAAGATAAGAAATATGTGGCAGAGTGAACAGTGCAAGATTTTGAAATCCGATGTCCCTTGGTTTGAATCCAGCTTTGCCAACTCACCAGCCATGTGATCATAGACAAGTTACTTTACCTAAGGGACATTCCCTCCAACTAACACTCTCTCTGTGTGTCTCTGCCTCTCGCTGTCTCTCTGTCTCTGTCTCTCTCTCCTCTAGCACACACTCAACATATAAGGTACTCGATTGTTAGTTATTGTTATAATGCCCAATGTATAAAAATGATATAAATGATAAACATGATGAGAGAGAGAGTGCTTTTTCATTTACTAAAATAAAGTCTTCTACAAACTGAGGATTTTGGCTCTCCATTCATGTTTATTGAGTAGGAGTGTGTGAACAGTGTGTCTCAGCCTAAGTGTTGGCAAACCTGTGCCAAAGAAGCCTAAATCAAAACAGTTAAAGTCAGTGTCTTCTTCCAGTGAAAATCGAATAAAATATTTGCTGCATCGAGTCTTAATAATAAAAGCTAACAGCTCTAGAGTGATTAGTTTGTGCCAAGAACCACTTTAAGTATTTTGTATATTTTGAGTCATTTAATCCTAATAATTCTATTCGTTAGGCGCTATTTTTATTCCCATATAACAGATGAGGAAACTGAGGCACAGAATGGTTGAGTAACTTAGCCACAGTCACACAGCTAGTAAGAGGGGAGTGGGACGCCTCCCTGGCAGACACCATGCTCTTAACCCATTTACTATCCTGCCTCTCTGAGGGGAATGAGATGTGGAAGAGTCGCAGACCTGTTGAAAGAGTCGTTGGAGAGAACAAACACGTGTTCGTTCTTTTCTCCTTTCACCTATTCAACTCCTCAGAAAGAAAGCCCCAAGAAGACAGCCTGAGAAAATGAAAATATGGTGTTTATCCTTCATCACCATACCCAACAGTTAAAGTGACTTAGACAAATAACAAAAACAACAAATTCCAGTCAGCTGTCATTTTTTTTCTTTCTACCCCAATAATTTATTTAAGTGTCATTTCTCTGGAAATTAAGAATACACTTAAAGCAATTTTGGGTTTCTACTTTATAATGATTTTTTATTGATATCAACAGCAATTCATGTTAGTGTAAGGGTCTGAGAAAGGGATTGTTGAAATCTTTTGGCCATGCTTCCCTTAAAATGTAATAGCCAAGATGAATAAGTCACAGGGATAAAAGGTGCGGCATAGAGAACGCAATCAATGGTATTGTAATAGCATCACGTGGTGACGGATGATAGCTACACTTGTGGTGAACATAGCATAACATACAGATGTGTGGAATCACCAGGTTATACACCTGAAACTAATGTAACATTGTGTGTCAACTGTTCTTCACTAAACAGTGTAAAAATTTACAGCCAAGAGAGACTAGGACAAAGTACTTGCTGCACATATATCCAACAAGGGACTTGTATCTAGAATATATAAAGAAGGTTGATGACAAACAACTCAATTAAAAAATAGGGAAAAGACCGGGGCACCTGGGTGGCACAGCGGTTAAGCGTCTGCCTTCGGCTCAGGGCGTGATCCCGGCGTTATGGGATCGAGCCCCACATCAGGCTCCTCGGCTATGAGCCTGCTTCTTCCTCTCCCACTTCCGCCTGCTTGTGTTCCCTCTCTCGCTGGCTGTCTCTATCTCTGTCGAATAAATAAATAAAATCTTTAAAAAAAAAAAAAGAAAAATAGGGAAAAGACCTGAAGAAACAATCCACCAAAAAGTTAAATGGATGGGAAGTAAGGACATGAAAAGATGCACTAACATCATTAGTAGTCATTAGGAAAATGTAATTCAAAACCGCAATAAAATACTACTGCACACTTACTAGTATGGTCAAAACTAAAAAAGGCTGGTCATAAACACTGTTGAACAACTGGAACACTTTTACACTGCTGGTAGGAGTGTTAAATAATCTGGAAAACACTTGAGTAGTGTTTTTAAAAGTTAAACACATACCTACCATGCAACCCAGTCATTCCACTCCTAGGTATTTACCCAAGAGAAAGAAAAGTGTACATCCATACAAAGACACAAATGTCCATAGCAGCTTTATCTGTGACAGCCCAAAACTGGAGACAACCCAAATGCCAATCAAAATGTGAATGAAGAAACAAGTTGTGATATATCCGTACAATGAAATACTATTCATCAACAAAAAAGAATGAAATATTGATACCCACAAAACATGACTAAAGGAATCTACGCCAAAAAATAGTACTTACGGGGCGCCTGGGTGGCTCAGTTGGTTAAGCAACTGCAAAAGCGATAGCAAAGTACCCAAACTGATCTACAGATTCAAAGCAATCCCTCTCAGCATCCCAGCTGTCTTCTTTGTAGAAATTGACAGGCTGATTCTAAAATTCACATGGATTTGCAAGGGACCCAGCATAGCTAAAACAATCTCAAAAAAGGAGAACAAAGTAATAAGGCTCACACTTCCAATTTTATCAAAAAAGTGAAAAGATAACCCAAAGAATAGGAGAAAAAATTTGCAAATGATATTTGCAAATCTGATAACAAATCGTATCAAAACTATGCAAAGAACTATTATACCTCAGGAATAAAAAGACAAGTAACTCAATTAAAAACTCTGCAAGTGAACTGAATAGATATTTCTCCAAAGGATATATAAAATGGCCAGCAGCACATAAAAAAATTCTCAATATCGTCAGCCATCAGGGAAATACAAATCAAAACATCAATGAGGTGCTATTCATACGCACTAGGATGGCTATAACCAAACAGACAGGAGTAGCAAGTGCTGGTGAAGATTTGGAGAACGTTAATACACTATCGGTGGGAATATAACACGGTGCAGCCACTTTGGAAAATAGTCTGACGGTATCTCAAAATGTGAAACAAAGAGTTCCTACATGACACAGCTCTTCCACTCCGAGCTATACACCCAAAATAAATGAAAGTGTGTGTCCATGCAAATAGTTGTGTTAATGTTCATAGCAACATTACTTATTAATAGTCAAAATGTGGAAATAATCCAAATGTTCATCAACTCATGAATGGATAAACAAAATGTGGTATATCTTTACAATGTCATATCATTTGGCCATAAAAAGGAACAAAGTATTGATACAAGCTACATCCATAGAGAAGTCCAGAATAAATAGGGAAAGTAGTAATGATTGCTTAGGGTTGGGGGAGGGAGGATGGGGAAATATGGGGACAGTAGCTAAAGGGTATGAGATTTTATTTTTTTGAGGTAATGAAGTGTTCAAAAATTGTAGTGATGGTTACATATATCTGTAAATATACTACAAGCTATTGAATTGCACATTTTTTAAAGATTTATTTATTTATTTAGAGAGAGAGAGAGAGAGAGCTTGAGTGGGGGGAGGGGCAGAGGGAGAAGCAGACTCCCTGCTGAGCAGGGAGCAAGACATGGGGCTCAATCCCAGGACACTGGGATCATGACCTGAGTCGCAGGCAGATGCTTAACCGACAGAGCCCAGGCATTCTGCATATTTTATTTTTTTAAAGATTTTATTTATTGGGCACCTGGGTGGCTGAGTCAGTTTTCTCACTCTGAGAGAGAGAAAACATGAGTGGGGGGAGGGACAATGAAAGAGGAAGAGAGAATCCCAAGCAGATTCCCTGCTGAGCACGGAGCCCAATGCGGGGCTCTATCTCATGAACCTGAGGTCGGGACCTGAGCTGAAACCAAAAGTTGGATGCTTAACTGACTGAGGCACCCAGGCACCCCAAATTGCACATTTTAAATGGGTGAATTGTATGGTATATGAATAACATCTCGATGAAGCTGTGAAAAAAATCTATCTACTCTTTTTATTTTTTATTTATTATTTTTTTAATTTTAAGCAGGCTCCACACCCATGTGGCTTGAACTCAAACCGCTGAGATTAAGAGTCACATGCTCTACCAACTGAGCCAGCCAGGCACCACTACTCTTTTTATTTTTAACATGAGTTTAACAAACTTTTTTTTTTTTACTTAGAGGAGATACTATAGATAAGTACATGATTAAATTTATATATTTATGTGTTTATATAAAAATGTATGTATATTTTAGAGTCTGATAACACAGATAGGAGCTCAAACAGTTCCCCATTCTGGGTCACTGAACATAGGAGCAAACAGCTTGACAAACTTCAGACTGCCCTGAAGGAATAATAGCATTATTTCAATTTGCACACTCGGTACCTGGGACTGTTCTGATAAGCCAAAAATGATACTCTATTTGGTATGCTCTGCTAAGTAAACCATGTAAATACAGTACATTTTAGAGACAGAATCTGAAAGTGCATAGCTCTAAAGGCAGATACCTCTGAACCTGCCTTTTCTCATCTGTAAGGATAAGAAGAGTCTTTCCCTTGAAGGTGGTTGTGAGGATTAGGTGAGGTAATGTGTACAACGTGCTTTGTATGGTTCATGGCACATGGTAAGCACCCAATGTGACTTACCATTATTACGGTACATACAATAACCAAACTATGACAAAAACCTCAAGCTAATCTTCGAAAAGACAAATCTTACATATACTTTGCATAAGAAAGTGTGGCAACACTTAAAATATTTTAGAACTATTTCTATCCCACATGGTTTAAATCTTTTTGAAACCATGTAAACAGTAAAAACTCATCTGTCTAGAATGACTTATTCTCTGAAAAGGAAAATGAATTTTACTTATTTAATTATGAAAATAGGAAAAACCCTTATCATAGGCGAGGTTAAGTCATATTTTGGGGTGATATATTTAGGTGAAGGAAAGCAATATGTCACATCAACTCTCCACATGGTATAAAAAACCTAGCAGGCTGGTATACTTTCTGAAGGAGGACTTGCCCTTTCCAGTAATGGTCATGAGCATGGAATTTTAATAATGTTCTGGAACTCCAAGTGTTTAGCCAAGTGTTTTGAAACCTGACTTCAAGAATTCTTGATCAAGTAACTCTCTTCCTTAAAATGGTTACAGGAACAGTAAATGCCTGGGTATAGCAAAACTGCCATTTATTTCCCTCCACACCTCTGCTATGGTTTAAGTGAGAAAGTTCAGGAGGACAAAATTCAAAAGCTAAAATGTTTCAAATATCCTGTTGCTCCGCTCTCATTAGGTTCTCTTTTCTTTATTCCTTTCATTTCTTGTTCCCATTATGTTTCTACGGAATCTTATATAACACCTGGGGCTCTGAATCTTTGGCTCTCTCTCTTTTTAATTGAAGTACAGTTGACATACAATGTTACATTAGCATCAGGCGTACAACATAGTGATTCCACAAGTCTACATGTTATGCTGTGCTCACCACAAGTGTAGCTACCATCTGTCACCATACAACATTATTGCAATATCATTGACTCTATTGTCTTTGGGTTTCTTATGTGTCATTTTGTCAAACTACTGCTATAATCAGGTTTTTAATTTCCTCTGGTAGGTAAGAGTTAAACTTTTATCTCTGTGGGAAGTTAAAGGAAGAATCATCACATACCTGTGGGCAAATAAAGCCTGCCCCGTACATGATGCTCCTTGTGGAAGAAGGAAGAACATCCTTAGGAATGAGATTATCTGCAAAGATCATCATGAAGTTATTGAAGAAGGTTAAATGGAAGACTTGGAAGAAATTCATTATCAGAAAAAGGCAAAAGTTTTTCTGGGTCAAGATCTGTCTCATCAATGAGACCACGGATGTCCAGGGGAGATCCTGCTCACTTTCTGAGAAAAGGTTCTCCTCAGGGCTTCTTGTAGGTTCAAAGTGATTCATGTGGTACATGCCAGTGTAAAGGCTGGCCACAGCAAGAATAGCAATGACCACAGCAACAGCCTGAAAACTGAGTAAAATTTCCATGTTATCGGAGATGAGGCCGCAGAAAAGGACACTGGTGGATCCTACCAGTGATATCATTTGGCTAATTTTAATAAGCTGAAGCCGGCTTTCTCGTGAAAATCTCTGCAAACAGTGTACACTGGGCTTGCTGAAAAAAGGTAAGTGTGCTATCAAAAGCACATAGTGATACCACCAGGTGAAGTCCACTAAGCCAGTCACCTTCTTGATAGTATTTCCAAGGGAACCAAGGAAGCAGGAAGGCTATTGAATATAAAGGGGCACCGTACAAAATGGAACTATGTCGACTGGAACAGCAGTCAGTCAGCCTGAGAGTTGCTGTGAAAATACCCAGTCAGGTCGTTAAGAGCATTCCAGATCATTAAAATCATCTAGGAGAAAAAAAACAACAATACAGGATTATTTTAGTGTGGTTTATATTGATGAAAAGGACTCCTGAATTTTTACTTAACGTGAAGTAACCAAAACTATGGGGTTGGCGGCGGGGGGGCGGGGGGCGGGCGGATTTGACTGCTTTCAGAACCAGCAGAGGGCGTATATCCTGTACTATCCATGATCATGTCAGTTAATACCACTCCAAAAGCCAATGTGCATTCACTTTGTGTTTAGGCATTGTATAAATACTTACATCAATTAATTTATCAAATCCTTAAAATGATCCTATGAAGTGGGTACTACAATTTTCCCTACTTTACAAATGAAACTGAGGACCACAGAAGTTAATCAATTTGCCTAGCTAATAAATGACAGAGTCAGGGTCTGGCCAAGGAAGATGACCTCAGAATCTGCACTTT
>NC_048227.1:21740302-21757222 GCF_002007445.2 Ailuropoda melanoleuca
AGGTGGCTACCGCTTCCCGGCGCCCTGACACGGCGGCTCCCTCCCCCTTCTGTTTAGCTTCCGATATCTGTGCGCGGTTTCACGGCTCCCCGCTTCGTACCTCGATACTCAGCGCTGGAGATGTTCATTTGTAGAGATCCAGATGTATCTTCCTGCGTCTCAGGCTGATTCCGTGGATATTCCTGCTGGGTCTGGTACCTATCCAGCTCAACTCAGGGGACCGGCTGAAAAAGGGGTCCCCTACTCCTCCGCCATCTTAACCTCTCTCTCAGAATCTGCACTTTCAATCATTATGTTAGACTGCTTCCCCATAAGGCATACGAGGCCATGCCTCTGCAGAGAATGATGGCCTGTATATATACCATGGCATCGTTTTACATAATTCCATTAGGAAAGGTTAAAATATCAATGTTTGCCATTGCAAAATGCCAAAAAGTACTAATTAAGTCAACTATGTTGTTGTTGATAATAAATGAGTAACATTATAAAATATAAGGGTTTAAGACCATTAACTCTATCCACCCTGACCACATAATTGGTAATGAGTTACAATTTGTGATTACCATGGACCTTTTCAAGACATAGAATACCTTAAAAATAATTCTAATTGTTCCATATAAGTGAATTTTCCAGATAACCAAAGCTTTCCTTTTAAACTCTAAAGCTTCTATGTTTTAAGTGGCAATCTTTTAAGTTTCTTTGCCCTCAAACAGAGGATCTTGGACATGGATAACCTTTTCTTGAAAAGTCAGCTGTGTGAAGAATCAGCTCTTTGGAAAATCATAATAACGAACAACTGTGAGGAAGGAGAAACTCTGTCCTAGGTGATAGGATAATGAGGCCCCATCTCACCTGGGCTTGGTAAAAGGCCACTTCTGAAATCTTGTACAGATGTAAAAAAAACTTCACATAGTAGAAACTGAAGACATAATTTAGCATTTCAGTTCCTAATGTTATCATAGAATATGCCCAAGCAATGGGTTTGATACTTAAAACTATCATTTTCCATGCAAAGGAATTCTTCTTCCTTTTGTTTAAAAAAAAAATGGAAAATGGTTAAAATTCACTGTTTGCATACAATAGGTGATAGGTGGCAAAATTCCACTGGACACTAATTTAATTTTAGTTAAGTAAAAGTCCAAAACCACTAGCTGTCACCAGATTCAACACTTTAGTTTCTTATCCATTCCAACATTTTTTTTTAAAGATTTTATTTATTTATTCGACAGAGATAGAGACAGCCAGCGAGAGAGGGAACACAAGCAGGGGAAGTGGGAGAGGAAGAAGCAGGCCTCCAGCAGAGGAGCCCGATGTGGGGCTCGATCCCAGAATGCCGGGATCACGCCCTGAGCCGAAGGCAGACGCTTAACCGCTGTGCCACCCAGGCGCCCCCCCCAACATTTTTTGAGAAATTCCCAGGGACCCTAATTTGTGTAGAGTGTAACTCACTTGCATATATATATATATTTTAATTTTTTTAGTAGGGTCGCCTGGGTGACTCAGTCGTTAAGCATCTGCCTTCGGCTCAGGTCATGATCCCAGCGTTCTGGGTTGAGCCCTCCATTGGGCTCCCTGCTCAGCGGGAAGCCTGCTTCTCCCTCTCCCACTCCCCCGCTTGTGTTCCCTCTCTCACTGCCTCTCTGTCAAATAAATAAATAAATTCT
Source organism: Ailuropoda melanoleuca (assembly GCF_002007445.2). Taxonomy (NCBI): domain Eukaryota; kingdom Metazoa; phylum Chordata; class Mammalia; order Carnivora; family Ursidae; genus Ailuropoda; species Ailuropoda melanoleuca. Next base: position 21,741,967 of record NC_048227.1, read on the forward strand.
TTTAAAAAAAATTTTTTTTAGTAATCTCTACACCCAACATGGGGGTCAAACCCATGAACCCCAAGATCAAGAGTCACATGTTCCTCTGACTGAGCCAGCCAGGCACCCTTACTTGAATATATTTTTAGTAACTCTTCCAAGTTATAAAAGTGAGATTTATCCATGAGTTTGAACATGCTTAACTAGGGGCTGAGGAGATGTGTCTATGGCATTATTATCCTCCCTGCTTGGGAGGGTGCAACAGAAAATGAACAGTGAGGTGACATCTTTTAGCTAAAATCAGATAGAAGGAATAGAACCCTTCATCATAGTATAAAGTTGACCATGCAGTAGTTACAGACTTGCATTGGAATATTTATTCTTGTTACAGCCATACCACCCTGAACGCGCCCAATCTCATCTGGAATATTTATTCTTGGTCTTCTCTTGAAAGACTATGTAACTTTGGCCCAAAAGTCATATCTAAGATGGATATTAGAAATAACACATTCTGGGGGCTCCTGGATGGCTCAATTAGTTGAGTGTTCAGCTCTTGATTTCGGGTCAGGTAATTACCTCACAGTTGTGAGATGAAGTCCTGAGTCCGGCTTGAGATTCTCTCTCTCTGCCCCTCCCCCCACTCGCATGCATTGCTTTGTCTCTCAAAATAAATAAATCTTTAAAAAAAAAAGAAGTAACACTTTCTGGTCTTTGCTCTGATGTAGATCTCCCTGTTAAATCTTGTTTATTGTCTCAGTCTTTCAATGACTTGATTTATACAACTGGAAAATAGGAAAAGGTTAACCAAGCAAGTGGTATGTACAGATTCATCTTCCTTTTAACCCTGACCATAGTTTAAGATAATACTATGCTTTTTCTGTTTTATCCCTACCTTCCTGGAATATTTGGCCAGGTCTGCACAATCTTACTGAATCACAAACCAGATAAATATTCAGATAACTCAAGAGAAGTTACTTGCTTAAATAATGCTTGGGAATCAAGGTGGCACTGCAGTCTATACTGCCCAATTTCTTAGGGAAAGGGGGGGCAGGTTGAAGCGAGGAGTGAACAACTGGTTCAAATGACCAAATTATCTAAGTCCCTGAGCTTCACTTTGCATTGCGTAGATCCAAAAATGATTCCAAATCCATGAGAAGTAGGACCCTACAATTAAAAGGGGTTATGAAACCCATATGCAGACCAAGCATTGTCTGTAGACTGAATAAAGGATGTTTTGCGCCAATGTGCACTACTATTCTTAAAATGTTTGTAGACCCTGCTGTAATGATTAGATACCATCTGAATTTCTTTGTTGTCGTTACGCAGTGTGCAAACACTTGAAAAGTACAAGTACCATTATGTGGAGGTCAGTCAACATTTTTGGCTTCAAAGGTAATTCTCAGATTTGAAAAAGCTGGAACTATTAGTGAAGACCCCATTCTAGGGAGTTACTTTTGGCCTAAGTGAGAATGAAGATTGAAGACTGGGTTGCCAAGAAAGCCAAAACAAGGGAGTCAGTTGAACCAAAAGCCAAGATACAAATTTAATCCACCAAAATGCAGTCACTCTTCTTTTTCTTAGTTTTATTTCAGGCATGCTGAAACAAGAAGCATGCCACACCTTCTGAGTTGATCTATCATTAAGTCAGGAGGTGGGTATTTATAAACTCAGAATTTTGCAAAGCGTCATAAACTCGCTGAGTTAAATATTTTTTTGAAGATTTTATTAATTATTTGAGAGAGAGAGAGAAAGAGAGAGAGAGAGAGCATGCGTATGTGGGCGGGAGGGGTGAGCTGGGAGGCCGATGTGGGGCTCAATCCCAGGACCCTGAGATCACAACCTGAGCCAAAAGACGATTAACCAACTGAGCCACCAGGTGCCCCGAGTTAAATTTTTTTAAAAAGAATTTGAGTTAAGCACCCATCCTGTCTGAAACCTGTGAATATAAAGTTTTAATAACATTATGAAAAACTTTGTAGCCTGAACTTCTCTGTTTATATATACTGACAGGAGGAAGTAAAATCCCCCTTATTTTCATTTGCAAAGGGGACTATCAATATTTTGCTTAATATTATTTTCATCATAGTAAATACTCATTTCAGTAAGTATCAAACTGAAAATTACCACTTACATTTTTTTTTAAAGCCACCACTACTATCTAAAAACTCTCCTTACCTGATTTTACTATAGCAACAAAACAAAAACAAGAATGTTATAACTTTATGAGCTGGGACAAAAGACTTCTGAAACTGGTTCTTCTTTACCACAAAAGGTTTTATACAGAAGAGTTTAAATAGCAAAATGGTATAGTGATTAGGCTGGGCAGGTGTACAATGTACCCGTGAATTATTAAATGAAAACCCAAACCTCTCCTTTCAGAATCAACTTGGGATGTTATTCACTAACCTGCTACTACACCAAGTAATATTAATGTCACTGAAGAGGCTGTTCATGACTGCTTCTAAGTTTTCACTAAGTAGACTATAAAAGAATGATGGAGATCCCTCCAAAGCATGGCTTTGAGCAGCAAAAGCTAACATCTCTTTTTCAATGCAATTTTTGTACAAACATTCCCAGGGAAAAAAGTTTCCCCAAAAGGTGTCCTTAAAAAGAACCCACTAATACCAAAAACATAAAGTCTGTTTTTCTGCCACTTTAAACTATCAATAATGCTAACTCTCCATATTTCTCTTTTTTTTTTGTTTTTGAAGGAGAATGTGAAAGAACGTTTCAATACACTGACCAATTTGATTTGGAGTCCAATGAGTTATTTGCCATGGCGAAAAAAGCTAGCACTTTCAATCTTGCGGATCAGTGACTATGGGAGATGAGTCTTGAAGGTCAAATGCCTGATTCTAGCCCTTCAGCTTCCACAAATCACTGTCAGCAAATTCTAAATCCAATCATCTCTCCAAACAGCTCAATGTGTAGTGACTTACTTTTAGATTAAGATAGTTGGCTTTAAATCATTTTCTTTTGGCTCTGGACTATATCTCTACCTGAATTTTGACAATTAGGGCTGTAAAGCCTATAAGGTGTAACCTGGCTTTCTTCTTTTTTTAACCTAAGAATAAAAAATAATCACTAGCCTTTTTCCTTTTAGTATTCCTGAATTCAGAAGAAAAGGATTTGCGTTTACCATTCCTTTTATTACTTTCCAACACCATTATTCCTTCTACATTTATCGATTGGCATTCTATAGGAGAGAGCACTGCTGTCTTCTATCAGCTGTATCTTTACCTTTACATCAAGGTGGAGAACATTGACCTTCCGGTCACCCCGTTTAAGAGTTTCTGTGTTTTTTCTGCACGATGATGGTAAAAGCCGCGCCCCACGAACAGTATCAACTTTTAGTTCTGTGGAGAACGAAGTTCACTGCCCTGCTGGCCAGCAAGTGCTAGGGCTGCATTCAATTCCTTCCAGGTGCAATGTCTTGACCCGGGGTCCTTAACTGGCGGCTGGTTTATGAAACTTTTAAAAATCGTGTGCAAAAGTTCTTACAAGTTTTTTCTAAGGAGATACCTTCAACTGCACCCTTTTCCGCCCCCAGATACTCAAATGGGGCCCTCTGTTTCAGGGGAAGTAAGTACAACTCTCAGTGGGTTGGAGGTGAGCGCGTAGATAATCAAGGAGAACACAGCTAACAGCCCTAAACTCCCGACCGACCCTTAATTCCCCAGATCGAGGAGAGCAAATCTGGGAGTCAAAAGACCAGAAGGGGCCAGCAGGGCAGCAGACCTCGGGCTCCCGGCACCCTTCGCGCCTCCGCTTGCACCAAGGGCGCCCAACGACAACCGCCCATTGCTCAGAGGCCGTACCCCCGCCCCTCGAGCCCACGTAGCCTGTCCACCGGCTAACTGGCGGGCCGGCGGGATACCCACCACAGGCGCCGCGGAGGCCGCCACCTCCACAACCAGCTGCCGGAACGCTGGCCCATAAGCTACCCAACGTAGATGAGGGGGCGGGGCCCTCGGCCGCACCCCTTAGCTTTTCCCCCGCCTTCTTTGTTTCTTCCGGAGTCGCCATTGGCTGCTTGCCCGCGAGACCGGGCGGCCCGCGAGCCTGCGGTGAGACAGGATTGGACAACGTTGCTGCCGCTCGGCCGGCGGCCCGCTCGCGATTGGCCGAGGTGCCGCCGGGGGTTTGAATCGCGGCCCCGGCCGGGGAGGGTTCTGCCAAAGTGCCACGTTGGGCCCGGCTGCAGTGTAAAGAGCCGGCTCAGGGCGCCGGCTGGGGCGCTCGTGCTGGGTCGCCGGCTGTTGGGGCCATTGGGCGGTTCGAGGCGGGTCTGGAAGCCGGCCCGCGACGTGCGGTGCGGGTCGCCCCGCGGGAGCACTTCTGGTCAGGAGGCGCGGCTGAGCCTGGGCGGCGTCGCGTCGCGTCCCGCCGGAGGGCGGCTCTGGCTGAGGGCGGAGGAGCCGGTGGAGCGCCCGGGGCAGCGGCTGAGGCGGGACGGCGGCGGGGGGGGCCGCTGCCCCCGGAGGAGCCGGTCGAGATGTTAGCGGAAAACCTAATGGAGGAGTTTGAGATGAAGGAGGACGAGCCGTGGTACGACCACCAGGACCTCCAGCAAGGTGAGGGCGCGGTCGGGGCCCCCCAGCCCCCGCCTCGGGCGGGCGGCCTGGGCGGGATGACTCCCGAGCGCGAAACCGTTAAAAAGTTGCTCTTGCCGGAGGCCAGCGGACGCCAGGTGCGGGAAGGTCCGGCGCTCACCTGGCTTGGGCACCGGCCGCGCGCCCAGCCGGTCGGGTGGCCGCTTCTGCGCAGTGACCCTCGCCATCCCTGCGTGTGGGCCGGGCACCGTTGGGAGCGCTTCCCCGTTTAGCTGGTTGAATCCTTATCGTATTCCTTGGAGGCGCAGGACGGCCCCTTCCCGGCTTGCACCCCGCGGCCTCGGCGCCTTCGGGGGAACCCCCGCCTAGCCCGCACCGAGTGGGAGCTGCTGCAGGTGGTAGGGGTAGCAGTGCTGTGTGGCAGGAACCAGGCCGGGCCCGCCCACCTCACCCGCTCCATCCATTCCTCGGAGAGGAACTTCTCCTGTCCCCATTTCCCAGATGAGGAAAGCGAGGCTAAAACGGCCAAACGACTTCGCTCGAGTCAAATGTGGGGGCAAGCCTTTTTGAACACACACAGAGCGAGGAGTCGTAGCCACTGTCCAGGCCCTATCTCGCCTTTATCACCGGTTTACAGCTTCTTCAGTCGGGTGTTAAAAAGTTGGAAAAAAAAAAATTTTTTTTTTTTTTTTTGATTATACGTAGTCCACCAGATGCCAAGTGAAAGTGACTTGAGGCACTTCTGCCTCTCCCACTTCTTGCAGTTTGCGCTCTAGCTTTTTAGTGAAAAACAGGCATTCAGATCCTGGCCTGCCTTGGATTTCTTGCCCATGGTGTCTCCAGAGAGAAATCTTAGAGCAGCCTTCAGTTTGGAGCCAGTGCCCCCACCTTGTTTTGCGCCTTAATAGAGGAAATTTGCAGTTGGGGAACGCTTTTTGTGGGTTCTTAACATTGGTACTCATTTAGTCCTCCCATCCAGTTATGGACGTAGTGTAGATACTGTTATTGGGAGAGCTAGGATTTCCACTCCAAACTTCAGAGCCAACTTTCTTAGCCACTATACTGAACACTCCTTAGGAATTTTTTTCAGCCATCTTCGGTCTCTGCAATTCTGTGAAAATCAACTTTTTCAGCTTTAAGCTTGCACTGAAAATTAACATCTCACTTAGCTGAATATTAAATGACCATGATGTTGGTTCATGGTAATCATTGAACTTGGTTGTGGGGGAAGGACGTAGGCTTGAATGACTTGTTTGTTTGCCTTTTCTAAGTACAAGCAACTCTTTTGGGGAAAGGTGATTTTTGATATGTTGTGGACAGTAACTTGAATCAAAGTGGTTCACAGTTTCACTTAAATATCCCAAGCTGTTGAGTGGCTGCAGTATAGTATTTGCCATCATGTGTTCTCAGTGTCCACAAGGCAAATTTGTCTTACATTTTAACAAACCTGTTTTCAAAATTCCCCATAAGGATTGATGGCCTAGTTTGATACTTCTCCAGGATTAATGAGGCAACCACTGCACAATTGCAGTATTTCCCTACAATAAATGAAGCAGTTTGTATAATCAAAGCTAAATATCTTTCTTTAGCAAGCATAGATCTGTGCAGGCCCCCCCCTTTCTTTTTAAATCTAACAAACTTAGCACATAATAGAAGCTCAGTTTTAATATTTGTTGAACTGAGTCGCTTACCCAGAATTACTGTTTTCATGTCTCTCTTCCATCAGGTGCTTTAGTCCACACTGCTCTTCCACCCTGCGGCAAGTTGTTAAGAATAACCAGTTGTAAGATTTCAGTCTATGGGAAACAAATGCCACATGTTGGCATTACATGTGGAACTCTTTAACCTCTGATCGAAACAAAGCCATCAGATGTTCAAGTTTAATGAAACCTTAATGAGCACAGGTCTGAATCTCCTTAATGTCAATTCGCATTTGGAATTTGTTCTCTCCTTTTTCAAAAGACTTTTACATCTGTTATCACAATGGACTTTGACATAACCCTGTATATCATAACCAAGTGCGTAGAGTAGGAATAGATGTGAAATTCCAGCAATCATAATTTGTGAATATGGCCTGTAGAAGAATGAAGTCTGCACTGTGAATAAAAGGTTATCTTTGTCCCAATTTTTTAAAATGGTATGTTAAAGACCACTAAAAGTTCTAATGAATTTTTGACTGTGTTAATTTCTGAAAAACTTATTATTGAGTCCGTGCCAGGTATCCATCTAGGCACTGGGGTCATGGTGCCTATCCACAAGATAAGGGTAGATAGGATAGGATCCTATTCCTGGAGTTGACAGTCTAGGAATCTGTTTACTGGTGACGCCTGGGGATGTTGCCTCCTGGTATGTGTCCAATTACAGTGCCTGGCACATGGTAGGCCCTCAGTAGATATTTGGTGCTGAATACAGTTTGGGAGCAAGTCTGTCCTGTTAAACAGATTGATAAGCACATCTAATGGGATTTTATCAAGTGCAGACATCTGTTCTTTTTTCTTTCTTTTTTTTTTTTAACGTCCTCACTATTTACTGAGCAAAGCTTGTTTGGAGAGAGCTGCTAAAACTTTTTAAGATCCTGTTCTCAGTCATTAAACTACAAACTTGTTTCCTTTAGCAATAGAAGCATTATTTAAGTAAATAGACCATAACAAAGTTTGCTGGGGAATTTTTTTAAATTAAAATTGCTGAAAAATTCTAACCTCTGAAGGCTGTGGTCCATCATTTATACCTTGTTACAAACATGTAGACCTTGTGCAGGCAGAAGGAGAAAACCCTTTGCTTTTACAGAACACTTTGATAAAGAGACTGTCTTTTGTCAGAGAGCTGAGTTGGCGCAGTAAGAATACTGACAATGATCTCTACGGGTAAGATCCTTTCTGGGACAGCAGGAGCCGTCTGTGCAGGTAATGATGGCGCTTGCTTTGAAATGTGCCCCTGAGAACAAGGTGGAAAGACTTCAGAGACTGAGTTTTCTTTTAGTCCAGCTGCTATTGTAATTGTCATTTGGTGAGCTGTGCAAGCTTAGAATAAGGTTTCAAGTTCTTACTATATGGATCAGCAAATGAAATCTTAGTTTAAAGGAACCCTCAGATTTCTGCTTTATATGATGAGTACATTTTCCATGTGTACAACTAATTTGCTGAATCATTGTTGAAGGGTCATTAAAACTGGCACCATCATTTTTCTTGATGTTTATATTCAGATTTTTTGCTTTCCCAATTATAGTAACGTTGGCAACAGGAGTTACACAGAAGCATCATGAAATGACGCATTTGATTTTGTAATAGGAAAAGCTTGCAGCCTTAATGTTGTTGAATTACTGCTGCAGACTACAGCTAACATGGGAATATGTTGTCCTCATAGTTTGTGAAAACTGAAGTAAAACAAAAATATAATAGCAGTGGAATTTAAAGGTTTCAGAATTCCAGAAAAAAGGATCCTTTAAAAAAAAAAAAAAAATCACTGAGCTGCCAGAGCTAATCTTTTGCTTTGGCATAGGGCTGAGCAGAGTACCTGTTTAAAGCTTACAGTTTATGCTGTTGAAGTTGATTATTTTCACTTGCAAAGATTAATTAGTGAAAATATTAAACATATGAAGGTATTGGTAGGTTGTAATTCTCAAGCCTCCAGTAAATGTGTGGTATTTTTAGCCTAGCTCAGTTCAATAGAATTTAGAAAAGACAACCTCTTAATGAAAATCCTTATTGTAAAATAGAGATGATCAGGTGTATAAGGCTTCAAAACTATATTGTTTCCTTTCTTTTTGTGCCTTAATTAAAAATATAAAGGACGTTGAGCATTCTCCCATTTCCCCCACTAATTATTTAGAAACTCTTCTTGGGCTTACTGCCAGCTTTTAGCTCCTTTTGGTTATGGAAGCCAGATGCTACACAACAGGAAGTGAATTTTTTTTAAGACCAAAAAAAGACCCTTGTCTTTAACAGATGAAGTAATATCCTATTATGCAGTGCGACTTCACAGATACTTACTTGTAGTGGGGCTTGTTTTGCCAGAATTCTATCCTAAACTTCTATGAAATATTTAGGAGATTGAGACTTCAGGTTACTGAACCAGGTTGGGGCTTTGTTTAACTGGAAATAAGGCTTGAGATAAGGACAAGTCTCAAATTCTTTTCTGCTTGCGTTTTACTGGAACAGTGCTGTGCTTGGCATCTCTTCCTGCAGCAGCCAGCGCAGGAAAGCTGTCCCTGGCTGTGTATTAAGTAGTAGATAGTTTCATCACTGAATCAAAGTAGTTGGAAGATGGTCTGAAGTTAGTCTTGAGTCTGGAAGAAGGTTTGGCTCAGGTTTTGATCACTAGTTAAGAACACCTTTGGTGAGTCTCTGGTCCTTCCCAGTGAGGAATTACCACCTTACAACAGGCCAGGAGAGACTTAAGTAATGTTTAGGTAATGTTTATATGCTTTGTCTTAAATAAGCATAGTGGCTTCTGTGTGGGGCTATGTATACACATTACATGTCCTATGAGTACAAAATAATTATTTCTGGAGCATCTGCATAGTTCCTTTTGCATTTGATGAAAGCAGGATATTAACTTGCCTGGGATTGTGTGTGCTTTCACTGGCAGAGCAGACAATAAAATAAAAGCCAAGTAGCTCAACTCTGATTTCTCATTGCCATCTATAAAAACAAGTGAAAAGATAAGTACCTCAAAGGGAAATTTACTTCCTACCTGAAACAAAGAGGTATGCAGACCTCCCAGTGTAAAGATGGCATACTCCCAGTACTCCCAGTATGATGATGGTGAAGTTAGAACCTGTTGACAGTAGTTTCTGTTTTGCTGTGACTCACCATGTAGATTTGGTCAGGTCAGTTAGCATCTTTGTGCTTCACATTGTCTCATTTGAAAATCCAGGCTAAATACCTTGAAAAGATAAATATCTCTTAAATGCTTTGAGCTGTTTGCTAAGGTTCTATGCCTTGTGAATAGAAGATGTTATTTCATAGACTTGTTATCTGAAGCCTTAAGTACATTAATAGATGTTATTAATATTTAAATCATGAGAGAATGTATTTAACTCCTGTCTACCAACATAAATACCGATTTAATTATAAATGGGTGTAAGGTGTTTCAAAATGAGCTGGAGTGGTGTGTGCTGGCTTTGAGGCTTTGTTTTTTCCTAATGAGGGAAAACTAACCAAGTAGAATACTAATTATGCACTCTAATGGACAGGACCAGGTAACAAAAGTTGTGGCTTTTCTTTTACCACTTTCTCTAGGTTAAGTTTTAATGTCAGTAGTAATGAATAAACACAAAACCTTATTTGTAAACCTCTAAAAATTAAGATTAAAGAGCATATGTAGTGAGGCTCCCTGTTTTCATAATAATTTTTTTTGTAATAAATACTTCGTATGATATTAACCAAAATGACTTTCCATTATACTTAGAATAAAATTTATTCTTTACCATGGGCTAAAATCTTGCATGTTCTGATTGCTGCCCACCCTCCAGCTTCATCTCTTCCCCCTCTCCCCCTCATGCTTTTGTCACACTGGCTTTTTGTCAGGTTGTAGACTATACCAAGTTCTTTCCTATTGCAGTGCCTTTGTCTGGCTTTTTTATATGGTGAGATCCTCATTCCTCAAGCCTCAGCTAAAATGTCCCCTCAGACTTTCCTTGTGACTTCCCTGTCTAAAATAAATCCTTAATTCATTATCACCAAATCTATTTTTTTCTTTCTCACACATCACATTTAATTGGTTGATAAATTCTTTTTAGCTCTGCTTTTAACTGTATCCAGATTCCTACCTCTTCTCTCCATCTCTGCCAGTGTAGTCCAGGCCACCAGCATCTCTCACCCAGATGATAGCAGCATCCTCCTGTCACCCTGCTTCCATCTTTGTCTCTTGCAGTCTGTTTACACAGCAGCCACTCATCCTGTCAAAAGCTTTCATTGGGTTCCATTTCACTGAGAGTGAAAGCCAAAATCTTGACCTTTGTAGGACCTACACAAGCTGGCCGGGCAACCTTAGAGCTCCTCTGACTTGTCACCATCTCTGCCCCCCATACACACTTTGCTTTGGCCTCATTGGCCTTCTCATTTTCTCCAGTCACACTTCCTCCTAGAGCCTTTGTACTTGGTTTGTCTCTGCCTGGAATGCTGGTCCTCTAAATTGATCTACAGGGTCATTTATTCAGCTTCATGAGGGCTGGGAATTTTTTTTAGCTAAGTTCACTCTTATATACCTAGTGTCTGGTATTAATGTATACATGCATTTATGAATGAAGTGTTCATCACATTGGCAAGTTTATTTACCTACTTGCTGTCTGGCTTTTTCCATTAGTCTCGAAGTGTCAGGATGACAGGAACTTCATCCATTTTATTCACCGTTCTATAGCTAAAGCTTAATAGCATAGTGCCTAGCAATAAAAACATTAATTTGTGAATCAATGCATACTAATACTACTTCACTTTGTTTGCAACATAATTTCTGAAGTCCTCTGTTATATATTATTTCATTTGATTTTCACAATCTTACATTGACGGGACTGTCTTCTGTCTAGACAAGAATACTAAGTGTAGAGACCTTTAAAGTCACCATACTGAAAGTGTTAACCTGGTAAATGGTAGCCACAACTGGACCTCAGCCCTTCCTACTCAGTTCAGTGTATTTCTCACTATGTTAAAGGGCCTCCCATGAAACTTACTATGCAGGTAAGTGTTTCTGTTACTATGTTAGAACTAGTGTCCTTTTTTGTATCATTAAATTTTTATTTCTAGGGTATTGGGTATAATACAAACAAATCCTGTCTTATGTACATATATGCCTAAGAAGAGAGAGAGTGGAAAAATAGGTTCAAAATAGAAAGATAGTTTTGTGCTAAATCAAAGTATAAGCTATTGACATGTAATTTAAAAACTGTCTCTGCACTGCCTATCTGGCTTGCTCATCTTGGAGGGACATGAAGAGAAGAAAAAAAACGAGAGACATGGTGCAGCGTTCTTATTACTGGTGTATTTCCCCCTTTTTTGACTTAATTTTTAGTGTCCTTAGGAGCCCAGGATCGGTACCACAAACTTCACTTTATTTTTATTTATTTATTTTTTTTTAAAAGATTTTATTTATTCATTTGACAGAGATAGAGACAGCCAGTGAGAGAAGGAACACAAGCAGGGGGAGTGGGAGAGGAAGAAGCAGGCTCATAGCGGAGGAGCCTGATGTGGGGCTCCGATCCCATAACGCCGGGATCACGCCCTGAGCTGAAGGCAGACGCTTAACCGCTGTGCCACCCAGGCGCCCCCACAAACTTCACTTTAATAGTTGAATTCACAGCAGCCAGATTTTATAGGAATTCTAGAGACTATTGAAAGATCTACCTATACTTTGGCTCAAAGGTCTCTAGGAAAAAAAGTAGACAATGAGGATATAAGTAAGTCCAGTCCATGAGCAAATAATTACGATGTTAGACATCACCATGATGAATGATCATTTCTGAACTAATGAGTACATCTCCATAAAGTAGATCACTGTTCTTCAGTCTTACAAATAAGGGTACATAAGAGCACGCATTACCTGGTAGAGGGACCCAGTTCAACTGAATTTTAAGTAGAATTCGGGTTTCTTTCTGTGCCATTCCACCTTCCACTGGGATCTGACTTAAACTTTGTGTGTGGGGTTAGGTCATGATTCTTATTTTAACGACTGGGTTATATACAATGTTGAAGTGAGATCATTTGCATTATCCTAAGATTCACTTGTTGTGCTAGATCTCCAACTTGCTGCTGAACTTGGGAAGACATTACTGGATCGGAACACAGAGTTGGAGGATTCTCTTCAGCAGATGTATACAACCAATCAGGAGCAGTTACAGGAAATTGAGGTAATTTACTCATTAAGAGAGTTACACTTTGAGTTGTGGCATGTTGCTTCTATTGACCAATCATATTCTGCTAAAATAGTACTTTCAAAGAATCATTGGAGAGGGTGGGGAGGTTGATTTCTATTTTCTTTATGCTCTCACAACATACGTCTGATGAAAGAAATTTCTCTCTTCACCTTGGTGAATATACTAGAAGTAAATGTTCGGTATTTACCAGTATGTGAAGTACAATAAAGATGTGAATGCTATACTTCATTTTTTACTTTTTTCTTTTAAATGAATTATGCAATATTTCAGATAGGCCGAGTGGCGTAAGAAAATAATACAATGAACAGCTGTGTACCCACCACCCACCTTAAGAAAAAACTTCCCACACTGTTGAGGCTCCCTCCTTGTTTGCATTCCCTTTCCCAGCCACTGCCAATCACCATCCTAAATTTGGGTTTAGATGGAAAATTTTTTAAATTGTAGTACCTGATTTCATAATGTGTTTAAACTTCTTGTGCCATTCAGAGAATGAATCTGGGATGCCTGGCAGACTCAGTGGGTAGAGCATACAACTCTTGATCTTAGGGTCTTAAGTTCAAGCCCTATGTTATGTTAGAGTTTACTTTAAAAAAAAAATCATAAAATGGATATTTCTTTCTCCTTGGTATGATCTTAATTTATTTCACTTTTGGTAGATTTTTTTTTTTTAATTAAAAGAGTACTTTTCCCCTTAGTTTAACTAAAATGAGATATTAGATTAAGGCATTAAAATGCAAGATGCTGGGGCACCTGGGTGGCTCAGTCTTTAGTTGTTCGATTCTTGATTTTGACTCAGGTTATGATATCAGGGTTGTGAGATTGAGCCCCAAGAGCCTCCTCGCTCAACATGGAGTCTGCTTGAGATTCTCTCTCCCCCTTTCCATCTCCATCTACCCCTCCCTGACACTTATACATGTGTTCTCTCTCTCAGATAAAATCTTTTAAAAAAATAAAATGCAAGGTACTTGCATAAAATACAAGATATTGTAAATGATCCCGTTCAAGTAGTCCAGTTATGTGTAGGCCACCTGACTGTAAAGATGATAATTTTGGGGAGCACCTGTCTGGCTCAGTCCGTGGAGCCTGTGGCTCTTGATCTTGGGATTGTGGGTTTGAGTCCTATGTTGAGTGTACAGATTATTTTAAAATATTTATGAAAATAAAGATGATTTTGGATATTAACCCGACAGTTGTCCCATTAGAATACTTTTCTCCATGCTCTACCCATACACACACACCCAAAAAAAACTTTGCACTTAAATTGCAATTCCTTCCCCTCAAATTGGTACATTAGAAACAGGACACTTGTGTCTCTGTGCACAAAAAATGTAAAAGACCTTAGAACAGTGATCAGAATTTACTGAGTGGGGCGCCTGGGTGGCTCAGTCAGTTAAGCCTCCCAACTCATAATTTTGGCTCAGGTTATGATATCAGGGTTGTGAGATCGAGCCCCGCATTGGGCTCTGTGGTGGGCATGGAGCCTGCTTAAGAGTCTCTCTCTGCCTTTCCCCACCCACCCTAAAAAAATAAATAAGGCAAATTCATAATCCCACTATCCTTAATTTTACATAGTAGCCATAATTAAGATTTGTGTAGGCAGTAGATCCTCTCCTTTATCAGGATCTATGAATATAGCCAATGATGTAACTGGCTCTGTGGGAAATATACTTTTATAATTTTAGGATGGTGTATCTTATAATATTAAGGTCATCAGCAACCATTTTTAGCACATTTTATATCAAAAGAGCATAGAACATGCCATACCCAGAATTGAATGTACAGTTTGCCAGAAACCTAAAAATGCAGAAAAACTGGGCATTTTTAAAACTGTTAAAACTAGCCAAGTGTCATACACGGTCAAGAAATTCATACCTGCTTTGTGTCATAGACTTTGCTTTACAACTCATCAGAAGATTCCAAAGAGCAGTCCTAGGGCATATACATGACGACTGTCTTATACTGTGAGATAAATCTATTTGTATTTCGGTAGAAACATAGTCTTGGGTGCCTGGGTGGCTCAGTCGGATAAGTGGCTGCCTTTTGCTCAGGTCATGATCTCAAGGTCCTAAGATTAAGTCCCGCATTGGGCTCCCTGCTCAGCGGGGAGCCTACTTCTCCCTCTACCCTCCCCCCCACCCCCCCCTTGTGATCTCTCTGTCAAATAAATAGATAAAATCTTAAGAAAAAAAAAAAAGCATAGTCTTAATAACTGTATTGATGTTTTCTGTCAAATCACTGTAACTGAATACTATAAGTGATACTTATTTTAGAATATTTCCTAAGTATAGATGAAAAAAGTACAAATATTTGCATACATAAGAGAATGATGCCTATTTGTTGCCACAGGAGATCACAAACATAATTGCTTTATGCTCTAAGTTACCTATTTTCTACCTTTTTCCCCCCTGTGGTATTGAGGATAATTAAACAGTGAAGACAGATTGTTGACATTCTGAAAAAAGAATCCAGAGATCTTTGAGATTCTCTAAATCTACAAATGACAGGGGCACTTGGGTGGCTCAGTCCGTTAAGCATCTTCCTTTGCCTCAGTTCGTGATCCTGGAGTCCTGGAATCAAGCCCTGCATTGGGCTTCCTGCTGAGGGGGGAGTCTGCTTCTCTCTTTCTCTCTAACCCTCCCCCCTCTTGTGTACTCTCTCTCTCTCTCTCCCCCCCTCCCTCCCTCCCTCTCCCTCCCTCCCCTTCTCTTCCTTCCTTCCTACCTTCCTTCCTTTCTCTCTCTTTCTTTTCTTTCTTCCTTCTCTCTCTCCCTCCCTCCCTCTCTCTCTCTCTCTTTCTCTCTCTCTTTTCCTTTCTTTTCTTTCTTTCTTTCTTTCTTTCTTTCTTTCTTTCTTT